>NC_041380.1:326652692-326675958 GCF_002162155.2 Triticum dicoccoides | reverse complement strand
TGGGGCACCTCTTCGGCGAGCCCCCCCTCCCCGCTACGGGTAGTTCTTCCTTAACTCTAGCAAGCCCCCCACCCCCTGAAAGTCGACTAACCCAAAAGTTGATTCAGTTGGCTGAAGTGTAGCTAAATCGGAGCAGAGCAGCAACACAAGCGAGGGGGAGAGCAGCAGCAGCAGTGCGAGCGAGCGAGCGAGATCCGGAGCAGTAGCAACAGATCCGGCTGGTATGGACGTCGCCACTGAAGGGGCCCCGCACTGGGGGAGAGCCGCCGTGGAGATGTCTCCCGTGGCGCCGGCTTCAAGGTAGCCACGCCATGGGGTGCAGGATGGAGCACCGTGGGCGCCGGGAGGTCGAGTTAAGGAGAAGGTGCGATGCGATGGGTGTACAACCTCTTTGGTGGCGCCGAGTAGGCCTCGACTTTGTCCGAGGAATTGGTGAGGATGCTGCGGTTCCGGTGGAGCAGGTTAAGGCGGCGCTATGGGGATGGAGCAGCCGCGATAGACGAGGCGATCGTCGGAGTAGCTCCTTGGAGGTGGAGGACGAGGCGGCTGAACCGGCGGGATGACGAGATGGACGATAGATCCTCATCCGGGGAGGTGGATGAGGGACATCGAGCTGTTGCGGTGGACGACGTCGTCGAGGAAGAGGCTCCGACTAGCAGTGGTGAGGTGGCGGACGGAGGAGGGTAGGGTTTCATGGCTGGAGCGGAGAGGTTATGGCGGCCTGGGATTTCAAATGGCGAAAAGGAGGCGATGGGAGGGGGAACCATGACTTAGGGACGCGCTTGTCCAAAATGTAGGGTGTGTTACAAAAGTACCCCCAGCGATTTGAACTAGCGGCCCTTTCGGCTTAGGGTTAGAAGGGGGATTTCACATGTCGGGATTTGGTAGCTGGAGCGAGTTTTCGCGCACGTTGTAATTTTGGGATAGCAAGGCGCGGGTTGTGAAGGCGCTAGTTTTGGGAGCACGATATCTGAATTTTCGGTATATAACAAGGCGCGGGTTGAATTTTAGGGACAAGCCTAACGTGTAATATTTTATTTGTACGTATCAAATCAATTCACACTTTCCTCGATGAAAAAAAAACGAAAAAATAAAACTACTCACACCATACAAAGAGAGAGTCTTGTCCCGTTTTATTATACAAATGCTATTCAAAACAGAGTATGAATCCATGTTATATCCAATTAATATTTTTTTGCTAGCTGTATAATGCATGCAACCTACTCGTACCAACATTTTAGTGCATTCCAAATGTCTATACTATCGCTGCAATTTGAACTAAATTTGAATTCATTTATCTATTTGAATAAGAATCTACAATCATGATTGTTGCCAACTTCAACCATCATTCGTGTATTACCTTAACAACACACCACATGATTACTATAGAAATAGATATGAACTATGTGTACTATATGAACTCGAATTCAATTTTTTAATACACTTGATGTTGATTCCAAATAATAGTACATTTGATGTACTAACTATATATTCATAATCTAAACCATGTTCCATACGTACATAGTGTTTATCACACAAAGTATAGTGCCCCGCCCCCTAAATTATGACAAGTATTTAGCCCCGAGCTGCAAAAGCCACACATTAGCCTAAATTATAATCAATGTTCTACATTATGATATATTCTTCAAGTATCTGTATCCACTTTTTTATAATGAATTATGATCTCTGTTCGTCTTTTACACCTTCACGATCCTCTTCTCTTTGTAGCTAGCTAGCGCTACCTTTCTATCGTGCATGCACACGCCTGCCCCCTCTCACCCTCCCTCAGCGTCCCCTCCATCACGCACGTTCGTTATTTCTCTTTAAGTTGTTCACTTGCGGTGTGTGTAGGCCCCCCGGCTATTTCTTTCCGACACACATCAGTCGATATACCTCTCTAGCCAATTGTACCTACCACAAACACATACTTCCCCTCTTCTCTTCTCACCGTTCATGCCCCCTATGTCCAATACGGTTCCACGCGGGTGCACTCTCCCACCCCTCTTTTCATCGATCTCATACTTGCACACTCCTCCCCCCTCGACATAGTAGGCCTCTCGCACCACCTCCTGGCCGCACCCCTCTCCCCTTGTCTGTCTCTCTGGACCTTATTTGCTTATAACACATGCATGCATGTATACGTACCGATCTCCCTACATATAGCTAGGTCGACTATAATTCTTTTTCCCCATGCACCGATAGACTTACCTCACTAGTTATGTCTCTCCCTTTCTCGGACGCACGATGGTTGATCTTCCTATGTAGTTACGTATGCTTACCACAACCATATCGTCTCCCCTCATCATCCTTGCATACCTCCCGACATGTCTCTCACACGCACGCGCATAGACAGACAGACATCCTCGGCCCTCTCTTATTGATATTGCACTCGTACCCTCCGTTTGTCTAGCAGGCCTCTCCCACCATTTATGAGATACTCCACTACCAACCCTCTGACACTCTACCTTTGTCTTTCTCCCAACCTTATTCCTCTGCTACACATATGCATGGATGCCGATTGATCTCCCTCAATACATCGCTAGGTCCCTCTCCTTCTCCACACATATACTAGTCGATCTACCTCTCTATAGTTAGGTCTCTGCCCCCTCCCCCCCCCACACACCGATATTCGAACGTTGTAGGTAGGTATCCATGCCACAGAGAAAAACTGCACCTCTGCCCTCTCAAATTCCAGTAGGCCAGCCGCATTGTATCTTTGACGTGGGAAAACACAAATTCGATGGCACTCTATATCAATCGCGCAGCCACACACTTCATCCATGTTTTTGATTCTATCGATATCTCACGCCGATGATCCCTCCACTCTCTTCTCGTGGATCGCTCCTTCTATATATGATATATCCATGACTCTATTTCACAGACATTGCACATGTTACATTTTTTGTTTGAGATATCATCGACACATTGCCTTTGTTTCGCACAAACCATCTCTCTCACACCCACCCATGTATGTACCTGCACCTAAAGAAGAGGTGCACACAGGACGCACGTACTCACATCTCGTTCCTGGCCAGACCTGCGCGGGTACACGATGGAGTTCGTTTCTGTACGAAAAGGCAGCCCACGTGATAATTTGACGCGTGTAGCGGTTGTTTACTCGAAGGAGGGTCGTGTACCACATATAGACGGAACAAAGGTTGACTTGACACATTAGTATTAAATAAAGTTATATATTCCTCAATGGCACGTACAGAATATAAAATGATTGTCACGAGGAAAATGGAAAAATCCGCTCCACTATATAGAATGGAGCCTGCCTGCCGGGGTTTGTCTCTTGTCACAACATCTCACACAAGGCGGCGGTGGCCTCTCTCTCTCATCGCTGGTCAGTGATCCGGCTGCATCCCATCTGCTGGCGGAAAGGGAGGATGTGCATCATTTCTCTGTTCGATGGCGTTGAGGCAGCACGTTCCGGTCTGCGGTACCCGCCGTTATCTCTGACCAAGCTCCAGCACGACAGGGCCTTCGCCACTTGCTCGCTGCCGCAATATGGGCAGATACCGGCCGCCGAGGCCCTCCTAGTTTCACCCCGACGACCCTCAGGTACAGCTTCCCCTGGCCTTGCTCCACTGCCCATCTTCCCACATTGCTGCTTGTGGAAAATCCTACATGTGGATCTTCTTTAGTTGTTTGCTTAAAATGTATCTCGGTTGGCATACTTTCCATGTTGCAATCTTGTCCTCAAACCATTTTTGATAAACCACCATGCTGCTATCTTTCCCTTATTACATGGAGTATGCTTCTTTTTTCGGCGTATGTGTCTTCAAATTGTGTTACTGGGTAGTAATTATTTCCTCTCTACCTCCTTTTGTAAACATGGCTATCCATTTCACCTCGTTGCTATTGCAACCTTTTGGTGAACTGCACAAATCATTTTTTCCTTAAGAGTGTTTTATGCAGTTCCGCCAAAATATCACACGGGCAACGTTTTTACATTTCCGTGGGACTGCAGAAAGGGAGATTGGTTTTGCTATCCTCCTCATCCAACTCCGTGCCTGATCTTCTCCAACAAGTAGTTAGTACTAAAGAGAGATCACAGAGGTGATCGGCTTTTATTTGTGTGTATTATGTTTCATCATCTACTTCCACTATTATTGTAATCACACTGACTGGATATCTTTGCAAACATGGATGGTCAGTGATACGTCTCCAACGTATCTATAATTTTTTATTATTCCATGCTATTATATTATCTGTTTTGGATGTTTATGGGCTTTATTAAACACTTTTATATTATTTTTGGGACTAACCTATTAACCTAGAGCCCAGTGTCAGTTTCTGTTTTTTTTCCTTGTTTTAGAGTATCGCAGAAAAGGAAAATCAAACGGAGTCCAATTGACCTGAAACTTCACGGAACTTATTTTTGGACCAGAAGAAGCCCACGGAGTATCGGAGATGGACCAGGAGAATCCCAGGCAGCCCACGAGGGTGGGGGGCGTGCCCACCCCCCTGGGCGCGCCCCCTGCCTCGTGGACAGCCCGGAGATCCACCGGCGTACTTCTTCCTCCTATATATATATCCATATACCCTAAAAACTTCTGGGAGCAGAATAGATCGGGAGTTCCGCCGCCAGAAGCCTCTGTAGCCACCGAAAACCAATCTAGACCCGTTTTGGCACCCTGCCGGAGGGGGAACCCCTCACCAGTGGCCATCTTCATCATCCCGGCACTCTCCATGACGAGGAGGGAGTAGTTCTCCCTCGGGGCTGAGGGTATGTACTAGTAGCTATGTGTTTGATCTCTCTCTCTCTCTCTCTCTCTCTCGTGTTCTTGAGGTGATATGATCTTGATGTATCGTGAGCTTTGCTATTATAGTTGGATCTTATGATGTTTCTTCCCCTCTACTCTCTTGTAATGGATTGAGTTTTCCCTTTGAAGTTATCTTATCGGATTGAGTCTTTAAGGATTTGAGAACACTTGATGTATGTCTTGCGTGGGATACCCGTGGTGACAATGGGGTATTCTATTGATCCACTTGATGTATGTTTTGGTGATCAAGTTGCGGGTTTCGTCCATGAACGTATGCATAGGAGTTGGCACACGTTTTCGTCTTGACTCTCCAGTCTCTGATAGAATCTTTGGGGAACTCTTTGAAGTACTTTGTGTTGGTTTCAATAGATGAATATGAGATTGTGTGATGCATATCGTATAATCATACCCACAGATACTTGAGGTGACATTGGAGTATCTACGTGACATTAGGATTTTGGTTGATTTGTGTCTTAAGGTGTTATTCTAGTACGAACTCTATGATAGATTGAACGGAAAGAATAGCTTCATGTTATTTTACTACAGACTCTTGAATAGATCGATAAGAAAGGATAACTTTGAGGTGGTTTCATACCCTACCATAATCTCTTCGTTTGTTCTCCGCTATTAGTGACTTTGGAGTGACTCTTTGTTGCTTGTTGAGGGATAGTTATATGATCCAATTATGTTAATATTGTTGAGAGAACTTGCACTAGTGAAAGTATGAACCCTAGGCCTTGTTTCAACGCATTGCAATACCATTTGTGCTCACTTTTATCATTAGTTACTTTGCTGTTTTTATATTTTCAGATTATAAAAACCTTTATCTACCATCCGTATTGCACTTGTATCACCATCTCTTCGCCGAACTAGTGCACCAATACAATTTACCATTGTATTGGGTGTGTTGGGGACACAAGAGACTCTTTGTTATTTGGTTGCAGGGTTGTTTGAGAGAGACCATCTTCATCCTACGCCTCCCACGGATTGATAAACCTTAGGTCATCCACTTGAGGGAAATTTGCTACCGTCCTACAAACCTCTGCACTTGGAGGCCCAACAACGTCTACAAGAAGAAGGTTGTGTAGTAGACATCAAGCTCTTTTCTTGCACCGTTGCCGGGGAGGTTAGCGCTTGAAGGTATATCTTTAGATCTTGCAATCGAGTCTTTTTGTTTCTTGTTTTAGCACTAGTTTAGTCTATAAAAGAAAACTACAAAAAAATGGAATTGAGTTTGCCTCATACGCTTCATCTTTTTAATATCTTTCGTGAGTATGATGGAAAGGAGAATTGTGCCAAAGTGTTAGAAGAAGAATGCATTAAAATGTTTGGCACTAAATATTTGAATGATGAGGATGATTGCAATGTTGTTAGTATGAATTCCTTGAATATCCATGATGCTAATGATATGCAAAGCCACAAGCTTGTGGAAGCTATTTTTGATAAATATGATATTTTTTGTCCCCCAAGTTTTGATGAGCAAATTTATTATGATGAAATCATGCCTCCTATTTATGATGATTATATTGATAAAAGTGGATTTGGAGAGGTCATGACTTTATTTTGTGATGAATCCACTATTTCGGAAGAGGTTCCAATTGATTGTGAGAACAAAGTTGATATCTATGATGATTATTGTGATGACATGTATGCTTTAAAGAATAATGATATCCATGAAACTTTTCATCATGATTTTAATTTTCAATTGCATCATGCCTCACAGGATAGTTATTTTGTTGAGTTTGCTCCCACTACTATCCATGACAATAAATTTGCTTATGTGGAGAGTAATAAAATCTCTATGCTTGTAGATCATGAAAAGAATGCTATATGTGATGGTTATATTGTTGAATTTATTCATGATGCTACTGAAAATTATTATGAGGGAGGAATATATGCTTGTAGGAATTACAATAATATCAAGTTCCCTCTCTATGTGCTTAAAGTTTTAAAGTTAGGCTTGTTTTGCCTTCCTATGCTAGTTGATTATTGTTCCCATAAGTTGTTTAATCACAAAATCCCTATGCATAGGAAGAGGGTTAGACATAAATGTGCTTTTCATATGCTTCATGATGCTCCCGTTATGTTTCAATTCTTATCTTTTATGTGAGCATCATTGAAATCATCATGCCTAACTAGGGGCGTTAAACGATAGCGCTTGTTGGGAGGCAACCCAATTTTATTCTTGTTCCTTGCTTTTGTTACTGTTTAGTAATAAATTATCTAGCCTCTGTTTTGGTTGTGTTTTTGTGTGTTTAATTAGTGTTTGTGCCAAGTGGAACCATTGGGAAGACTTGGGGAAAGTCTTTTTGATCTTGCTGTAAAAAATAGAAACTTTAGCGCTCACGAGAATTGCTGCCTTTTTTATTTGGAAAGTGATATTTAGTTAATTATTTTTGAAGATGATTAATAGATAAATTCCTCACGTCCAGCAATTTATTTTAGAATTTTTGGGGTTCCAGAAGTTTGCGTTAGTTACAGATTACTACAGACTGTTCTGTTTTTGACAGATTCTGTTTTTCGTGTGTTGTTTGCTTATTTTAATGAATCTATGGCTAGTAAAAGAGTTTATAAACCATATAGAAGTTGGAATACAGTAGGTTTAACACCAATATAAATAAAGAATGAGTTCATTACAGTACCTTGAAGTGGTGTTTTGTTTTCTTTTGCTAACGGAGCTTACGAGTTTTCTGTTAAGTTTTGTGTTGTGAAGTTTTCAAGTTTTGGGTAAAGATTCGATGGATTATGGAATAAGGAGTGGCAAGAGCCTAAGATTGGGGATGCACAAGGCACCCCAAGGAAATATTCAAGGACAACCAAGGTCTAAGCTTGGGGATGCCCCGGAAGGCATCCCCTCTTTCATCTTCGTTCATCGGTAACTTTACTTGGAGCTATATTTTTATTCACCACATGATATGTGTTTTGCTTGGAGCGTCATTTTATTTTATTTAGTTTTGCTTGCTGTTTGAATAAAATACCAAGATATGAAATTCTTAAATGTTAGAGAGTCTTCACATAGTTATGTAATTATTCAACTACTTATTGATCTTCACTTATATTTTTCGGAGTAGTTTGTTGTTGCTCTAGTGCTTCACTTATATCTTTTTAGAGCACGGTGGTGGTTTTATTTTATAGAAATAGATGAACTCTCATGCTTCACTTATATTATTTTTAGAGTCTTTAGAACATCATGGTAATTTGCTTTGGTTATGAATTTAGTCCTAATATGATGGGCATCCAAGAGGGATATAATAAAAACTTTCATATAAGTGCATTGAATACTAAGAGAAGTTTGATGCTTGATAATTGTTTTGAGATATGAAGATAGTGATATTAGAGTTGTGCTAGTTGCGTAATTGTGAATTTGAGAAATACTTGTGTTGAAGTTTGCAAGTCCCGTGTATGGTGACTGTTGTGTAACAAATTTGAAACATGAGGTGTTATTTGATTGTCTTCCTTATGAGTGGCGGTCGGGGACGAGCGATGGTCTTTTCCTACCAATCTATCCCCCTAGGAGCATGCGCGTAATGCTTGGTCTTTGATGACTTGTAGATTTTTGAAATAAGTATGTGAGTTATTTATGACTAATGTTGAGTCCATGGATTATACGCACTCTCACCCTTCCATCATTGCTAGCCTCTTCAGTACCGTGCATTGCCCTTTCTCACCTTGAGAGTTGGTGCAAACTTCACCGGTGCATCCAAACCCCATGATATGATACGCTCTATCACACATAAACCTCCTTATATCTTCCTCAAAACAGCCACCATACCTACCTATTATGGCATTTCCATAGCCATTTCGAGATATATTGCCATGCAACTTTCCACCATTCCGTTTATTATGACACACTTCATCATTGTCATATTGCCTTGCATGATCATGTAGTTGACATCGTATTTGTGGCAAAGCCACCATGCATAATTTATCATACATGTCACTCTTGATTCATTGCCCATCCCGGTACACCGCCAGAGGTATTCATATAGAGTCATATCTTGTTCTAGTATCGAGTTCTAATCATTGAGTTGTAAATAAATAGAAGTGTGATGATCATAATTAATAGAACATTGTCCC
The DNA here is from genome assembly GCF_002162155.2 of Triticum dicoccoides. NCBI lineage: Eukaryota > Viridiplantae > Streptophyta > Magnoliopsida > Poales > Poaceae > Triticum > Triticum dicoccoides. The sequence goes on along the minus strand of NC_041380.1, from coordinate 326,667,112 downwards.
CCAAAAAAGAGAAAGTCCAAAAAAAAGGAAGGCCCCAAAAAAAGAAAATAAAAAGGGGCAATGCTACTATCCTTTTTCCACACTTGTGCTTCAAAGTAGCACCATGATCTTTATGTAGAGAGTCTCTTGTTTTGTCACTTTCATACACTTGTGGGAATTTTTCATTATAGAACTCGGCATGTATATTTCAACAATGGGCCTCCTCAAGTGCCTTAGGTCTTCGTGAGCAAGCAAGTTGGATGCACACCCACTTAGTTCCTTTTGTTGAGCTTTCATACATTTATAGCTCTAGTGCATCCATTGCATGGCAATCCCTACTCCTTGCATTGACATCAATTGATGGGCATCTCCCTAGCCCATTGATTAGCCGCGTCGATGTGAGACTTTCTCCTTTTTGTCTTCTCCTCATAACCCCCTCATTATATTCTATTCCACCCATAGTGATATATCCATGGCTCACGCTCATGTATTGCGTGAAAGTTGAAAAAAGTTTGAGATTACTAAAGTATGAAATAATTGCTTGGCTTGTCATCGGGGTTGTGCATGATGAGAGCATTCTTGTGTGACGAAAATGGAGCCTGACCAAACTATATGATTTTGTAGGGATGAACTTTCTTTGGCGATGTTATTTTGAGAAGACATGATTGCTTAGTTAGTATGCTTGAAGTATTATTATTTTTATGTCAATATTAAACTTTTGTCTTGAATCTTATGGATCTGAATATTCATGCCAAAATGAAGAGAATTACTTAGAGAAATATGTTAGGTAGCATTCCACATCAAAAATTCTGTTTTTATCATTTACCTATTCGAGGACGAGCAGGAATTAAGCTTGGGGATGCTGATAAGTCTCCAACGTATCTATAATTTTTTATTGTTCCATGTTATTATATTATCTATTTTGGATGTTTATGGGCTTTATTAAACACTTTTATATTATTTTTGGGACTAACCTATTAACCTAGAGCCCAGTGTCAGTTTCTGATTTTTCCTTGTTTTAGAGTATCGCAGAAAAGGAAAACCAAACGGAGTCCAATTGACCTGAAACTTCACGGAACTTATTTTTGGACCAGAAGAAGCCCACAGAGTATCGAAGATGGACCAGGAGAATCCCGGGCTGCCCACGAGGGTGGGGGGCGCGCCCACCCCCCTGGGCGTGCCCCCCTGCCTCGTGGACAGCCCGGTGATCCACCGGCATACTTCTTCCTCCTATATATATATCCATATACCCTAAAAATTTCGGGGAGCAGAATAGATCGGGAGTTCCGCTGCCAGAAGCCTCCGTAGCCACCGAAACCAATCTAGACCCGTTCCGGCACCCTGCCGGAGGGGGCACCCCTCACCGGTGGCCATCTTCATCATCCCGGCGCTCTCCATGACGAGGAGGGAGTAGTTCTCCCTCGGGGCTGAGGGTATGTACTAGTAGCTATGTGTTTGATCTCTCTCTCTCTCTCTCTCTCTCGTGTTCTTGAGGTGATACGATCTTGATGTATCGCGAGCTTTGCTATTATAGTTGGATCTTATGATGTTTCTTCCCCTCTACTCTCTTGTAATGGATTGAGTTTTCCCTTTGAAGTTATCTTATCGGATTGAGTCTTTAAGGATTTGAGAACACTTGATGTATGTCTTGCATGGGATACCCGTGGTGACAATGGGGTATTCTATTGATCCACTTGATGTATGTTTTGGTGATCAACTTGCAGGTTCCGCCCATGAACGTATGCATAGGGGTTGGCACACGTTTTCGTCTTGACTCTCCGGTAGAATCTTTGGGGCACTCTTTGAAGTACTTTGTGTTGGTTTCAATAGATGAATATGAGATTGTGTGATGCATATCATATAATCATACCCACGGGTACTTGAGGTGGCATTGGAGTATCTACGTGACATTAGGATTTTGGTTGATTTGTGTCTTAAGGTGTTATTCTAGTACGAACTCTATGATAGATTGAACGGAAAGAATAGCTTCATGTTATTTTACTACAGACTCTTGAATAGATCGATCAGAAAGGATAACTTTGAGGTGGTTTCATACCCTACCATAATCTCTTCGTTTGTTCTCCGCTATTAGTGACTTTGGAGTGACTATTTTGTTGCTTGTTGAGGGATAGTTATATGATCCAATTATGTTAATATTGTTGAGAGAACTTGCACTAATGAAAGTATGAACCCTAGGCCTTGTTTCAACGCATTGCAATACCGTTTGTGCTCACTTTTATCATTAGTTGCCTTGCTGTTTTTATATTTTCAGATTACAAAACCTTTATCTACCATCCATATCGCACTTGTATCACCATCTCTTCGCCGAACTAGTGCAGCAATACAATTTACTATTGTATTGGGTGTGTTGGGGACACAAGAGACTCTTTGTTATTTGGTTGTAGGGTTGTTTGAGAGAGACCATCTTCATCCTACGCCTCCCACGGATTGATAAACCTTAGGTCATCAACTTGAGGGAAATTTGCTACTGTCCTACAAACCTCTGCACTTGGAGGCCCAACAACATCTACAAGAAGAAGGTTGTGTAGTAGACATCAAGCTCTTTTCTGGCGCTGTTGCCGGGGAGGTTAGCGCTTGAAGGTATATCTTTAGATCTTGCAATCAAATCTTTTTGTTTCTTGTTTTAGCACTAGTTTAGTCTATAAATGAAAACTACAAAAAAATGGAATTGAGTTTGCCTCATACGCTTCATATTTTTAATATCTTTCGTGAGTATGATGGAAAGGAAAATTGTGCCAAAGTGTTAGAAGAAGAATGCATTAAAATGTTTGGCACTAAATATTTGAATGATGAGTATGATTGCAATGTTGTTAGTATGAATTCCTTATATCCATGATGCTAATGATATGCAAAGCCACAAGCTTGGGGAAGCTATTTTTGATAAAGATGATATTTTTTGTCCCCCAAGTTTTGATGAGCAAATTTATTATGATGAAAGCATGCCTCCTATTTATGATGATTATATTGATAAAAGTGGATTTGGAGAGGTCATGACTTTATTTTGTGATGAATCCACTATTTAGGAAGAGGTTCCAATTGATCCATGGTAGTTTCATTTGTATTCGATGGAATGTTGTAACGAGATAATCTTGAGGCAAGAGGACACATGCAATCCTAAGTTGAAACCTTCTTTTTCCCGCGGGAACCAAAGTTGAAACCTTCATAGCATCACAGTACAATTTCATTAAAATTATGCGTACATATAAACAAATCCTAAAGGATTGATAGCAATGCCAGAAACAATTCAACTTCGTTTCACCGACATGAGGGACATCCTTCATCCGGCTCCACCTGCCATGCAGCAATATTGAGTGCACAATTGCAGGGAAAGATTCACCCAGGTCGTTGTGCCACAGTAGTAATGACTAGTGAGTAGTCAAATCAAAAAGCCCCATGATGTCTACTACACAACCTTCTTCTTGTAGACGTTGTTGGGCCTCCAAGTGCAGAGGTTTGTAGGATAGTAACAAATTTCCCTCAAGTGGATGACCTAAGGTTTATCAATCCGTAGGAGGCGTAGGATGAAGATGGTCTCTCTCAAGCAACCCTGCAACCAAATAACAAAGAGTCTCTTGTGTCCCCAACACACCCAATACAATGGTAAATTGTATAGGTGCGCTAGTTCAGCGAAGAGATGGTGATACAAGTGGTATATGGATAGTAGATAAAGGTATTTGTAATCTGAAATTATAAAAACAGCAAGGTAGCAAGTGATAAAAGTGAGCATAAACGGTATTGCAATGATAGGAAATAAGGCCTAGGGTTCATACTTTCGCTAGTGTAAGTTCCCTCAACAATACTAACATAATTGGATCACATAACCATCCCTCAACATGCAACAAAGAGTCACTCCAAAGTCACTAATAGCGGAGAACGAACGAAGAGATTATGGTAGGGTACAAAGCCACCTCAAAGTTATTCTTTCCAATCAATCCGTTGGGCTATTCCTATAAGTGTCACAAACAGCCCTAGAGTTCATACTAGAATAACACCTTAAGACACAAATCAACCAAAACCCTAATGTCACCTAGATACTCCAATGTCACCTCAAGTATCCGTGGGTATGATTATATGATATGCGTCACACAATCTCAGATTCATCTATTCAACCAACACAAAGGACCTCATAGAGTGCCCCAAAGTTCCTACCGGAGAATCACGACGAAAACATGTGCCAACCCCTATGCATAGGTTCATGGGAGGAACCCGCAAATTGATCACCAAAACATACATCAAGTGAATAACGTGATATCCCATTGTCACCACAGATATCCACGACAAGACATACATCAAGTGTTCTCAAATCTATAAAGACTCAATCCAATAAGATTACTTCAAGGGGGAAACTCAATTCATTACAAGAGAGTAGAGGGGGAGGAGAAACATAAGATCCAACTATAATAGCAAAGCTCGCGATACATCAAGATCGTGCCAAATCAAGAACACGAGAGAGAGAGAGATCAAACACATAGCTACTGGTACATACCCTCAGCCCCGAGGGTGAACTACTCCCTCCTCGTCATGGAGAGCGCTGAGATGATGAAGATGGCCACCGGTGAGGGTTCCCCCCTCCGGCAGGGTGCCTGAACAAGGTCCCGATTGACTTTTGGTGGCTACAGAGGCTTCTAGCGGCGGAACTCCCGATCTAATGTATGTTCTGGAAGTTTTACGATACGTAGGTATATATGGGTGCAAGGGGTACGTCGGTGGAGCTTCGGGGGCCCCACGAGGCAGGGGGCGCGCCCCCACCCTCGTGGCCAGCTCCCGTATCTTCTGACATAGAGTCCAAGTCTATCTGGTGGCTTTCCTTCCAAAAATAACTTCTCCAGTTGATTTTGTTCCGTTTCGACTCCGTCTGATATTCCTTTTCTTCAAAACACTGAAATAGTCATAAAACAGCAAATCTGGGTTGGGCCTCCGGTTAATAGGTTAGTCCCAAAAATAATATAAAAGTGGATAATAAAGCCCAATATTGCCCAAAACAGCAGATAATATAGCATGGAGCAATCAAAAATTATAGATACGTTGGAGACGTATCAAGCATCCCCAAGCTTAATTCCTGCTTGTCCTCGAGTAGGTAAATGATAAAAAAGATAATTTTTGATGTGGAATGCTAGTTGGCATAATTTCAATGTAATTCTTCTTACTTTTGATATGAATATTCAGATCCGAAAGATTCAAGACAAAAGTTCATATTGACATAAAAATAATAATACTTCAAGCATACTAACTAAGCAATTATGTCTTCTCAAAATAACATGGCCAAAGAAAGTTCATCCCTACAAAATCATATAGTTTAGTCATGCTCCATTTTCGTCACACAAGAATGCTCTCATCATGCACAACCCCGATGACAAGCCAAGCAATTGTTTCATACTTTAGTAATCTCAAACCTATAAACTTTCACGCAATACATGAGCGCGAGCCATGGATATAGCACTATGGGTGGAATAGATAATGAGGGGGTTATGTGGAGAAGACAAAAAAAGGAGAAAGTCTCACATCAACGAGGCTAATCAATGGGCTATGGAGATGCCCACCGATTGATGTTAATGCAAGGAGTAGGGATTGCCATGCAACGGATGCACTAGAGCTATAAATGTATGAAAGCTCAACAAAAGAAACTAGTGGGTGTGCATCCAACTTGCTTGCTCACGAAGACCTAGGGCACTTTAGGAGGCCCATTGTTGGAATATACAAGCCAAGTTCTATAATGAAAAATTCCCACTAGTATATGAAAGTGACAGAACAAGAGACTCTCTATCATAAAGATCATGGTGATGCTTTGAAGCACAAGTGTGGAAAAAGGATAGTAGCATTGTCCCCCCCTTTTTTGGCCTTTCTCTTTTTTATTTGGCCTTTTTTGGGACAATGCTCTATTAATGATGATCATCACACTTCTATTTATTTACAACTCAATGATTACAACTCGATACTAGAACAAAGTATGACTCTATATGAATGCCTCCGGCGGTGTACCGGGATATGCAATGAATCAAGAGTGACAAGTATGAAAGAATTATGAACGGTGGCTTTGCCACAAATACTATGTCAACTACATGATCATGCTAAGCAATATGACAATGATGAATGTGTCATGATGAACGGAATGGTGGAAAGTTGCATGGCAATATATCTCGAAATGGCTATGGAAATGCCATAATAGGTAGGTATGGTGGCTGTTTTGAGGAAGATATAAGGAGGTTTATGTGTGACAGAGTGTATCATATCACGGGGTTTGGATGCACCGGTGAAGTTTGCACCAACTCTCAATGTGAGAAAGGGCAATGCACGGTACCGAAGAGGCTAGCAAGGATGGAAGGGTGAGAGTGCGTATAATCCATGGACTCAACATTAGTCATAAAGAACTCACATACTTATTGCAAAAATCTACAAGTCATCAAAAACCTCGGCACTACGCGCATGCTCCTAGGGGGATAGAGGTAGGAAAAGACCATCGCTCGTCCCCGACCGCCACTCATAAGGAGGACAATCAAATAACACCTCATGTTTCAAATTTGTTACATAACGTTTACCATACGTGCATGCTACAGGACTTGCAAACTTCAACACAAGCATTTCTCAATTGGGAAAACTTTGTTTTTGCCACTCTAGCTTTTGCCAATTTTGCTTATGCCACTCTATAATTTGACATGTCACTTTTGCCACTCTTGGGTTTTGACAATACATCACAAACGCCATTCCATGGCAAAAACGATAATTTTTTATTTCACTTTTGCCACTCTCAGCTTTTGACAATGTATCACAATTGCCACTCTGAAAATGTTGCTTTTGCCACAGAATGGCAAAAGTGATATATTGTCAAAACTAAGAGTGGCAAAAGTGAAATGTCAAATTCTAGAGTGGCATAAGCAAAGTGGGCAAAAACTAGAGTGGCAAAAACAAAGTTTTCCCTTCTCAATTTCACAACTACTCAACTAGCACGACTTTGATATTATTACCTCCATATCTCAAAACAATCATCAAGTATCAAACTTCTCTTAGTATTCAACACACTCATAAGAGAATTTTATTATTCTTGAATAACTAGCATATTAGGATTTTAAGAAAATTACCATGCTATTTAAGACTCTCAAAATAATATAAGTGAAGCATGAGAGTTCATCTATTTCTACAAAATAAAACTACCACCATGCTCTAAAAGGTATAAGTGAAGCACTAGAGCGACAAATTACTCCGAAAGATATAAGTGAAGATTCATGGGTAGTCGAATAATTATGCAACTATGTGAAGATTCTCTAACATTTAAGAATTTCAGATCTTGGTATTTTATTCAAACAGCAAGCAAAGCAAAATAAAATGACATTCTAAGAATGGCAAACATCATGTGTAGAAGCAAAAGCTTAGGATCAACCGAAACTAACCGATAATTGTTGAAGAAGAAAGGTGGATGCCAACCGGGGCATCCCCAAGCTTAGATGCTTTAGAATTCTTGAAATATTATCTTGGGGTGCCTTGGGCATACCCAATCTTGAGCTTCTGTGTCTCCTTAATTCCTCTCATATCACGGTCTCCCTAAATCTCGAAAGCTTCATCCACACAAAACTCAACAAGGACTCGTGACATAAGTTAGTATAAACCATTGCAAAAACCTTATCATACTCTACTGTAGCAAATCACTAAAATTATTATTCAATATTGCATACTAAATTCCTCTGCATATTTAATAGTCCTATCCTCAAATAGAATCATTAAAGAAGCAAACATATGCAAACAATGCAAACATAACAGCAATCTGCCTAAACAGGATAGTCTATAAAGAATGCTGCAACATCCATACTTACCTAGCTCCAAAAATTATGAAAGAAAACTCCCACTGTAGTAAATTTATCAGAGCTTAATATGCAAAAGGTTTTAACATTTTATCACATTCTGACTTTTCTAGGGAATTATTGCAACAGCGGTAAACTTTCTGTTTTCAAACAGCAACATGTATACTTGTAACATAGGCATAGTAAAGGCTATCAATGCCACTTTTATTGAAATAAAAGATGCAAAACATTGTTCTAAATAACAGCAAGCAAATTCTAACAAAATAAATTGACGCTCCAAGCAAAACACATATCATGTGGCGAATAAAAATATAGCTCCAAGTAAAGTTACCGATGAACGAAGACGAAAGAGGGGATGCCTTCCGAGGCATCCCCAAGCTTAGGCTCTTGGCTATCCTTTAATATTACCTTGGGGTGCCTTGGGAATCCCCAAGCTTAGGCTCTTGCCACTCCTTATTCCATAGTCCATCGAATCCTTACCCAAAACTTGGAAACTTCACAACACAAAACTTAACAGAAAACTCGTAAGCTCCGTTAGTATAAGAAAATAAATCACCACTTCAAGGTATTGTAATGAACTCATTCTTTATTTATATTGGTGTTAAACCTAATGTATTCCAACTTCTCTATGGTTTATAAACTATTTTACTAGCCATAGATTCATCAAAATAAGTAAACAACACATCAAAAACAGAATCTGTCAAAAACAGAACAGTCTGTAGTAATCTGAATCAAACGTATACTTACGGAACTCATAAAATTCTCAAATAAATTGTTTTACCTGAGTAATTTGTCTATTAATCATGTGCAAAAAGAATTAACTAAATATCACTCTCCAAAAAAAATGGCAGCAATTCTCGTGAGCGCTAAAGTTTCTGTTTTTTAAAGCATGATCTTAAAGACTTTCCCCAAGACTTCCCAAAGGTTCTACTTGGCACAAACACTAATTAAAAGCATAAAACCACATCTAAACAGAGGCTATATGAATTATTTATTACTAAACAGGAACAAAAATCAAGGGACAAAAATAAAATTGGGTTGCCTCCCAACAAGCGCTATCGTTTAACGCCCCTAGCTAGGCATGATGATTTCAATGATGCTCACATAAAAGATAAGAATTGTAACGTAAAGAGAGCATCGTGAAGAATATGACTAGAACATTTAAGTCTAACCCACTTCCTATGCATAGGGATTTTGTGAGCAAACAACTTGTCGGAACAAGAATCAACTTGCATAGGAAGGTAAAACAAGCATAACTTCAAAATTTTAAGCACATAGAGAGGAAACTTGATATTATTGCAATTCCTACAAGCATATGTTCCTCCCTCATAATAATTTTCAGTAATGAATTCAACAATATAACCAGCACCTAAAGCATTCTTTTCATGATCTACAAGCATAGAAATTTTATTACTCTCCACATAAGCAAATTTCTTCTCAATCAGAATAGTGGGAGTATCATAAGAGACTTGAATACTATAAATTGTTTCCACATTAAAAGAGTAATGTTCAGAAAAAAGGTAATCATAATCATGAAAATTTTTATAAATATAATCCTCACTACTTTTTATAGCATATGTATCATCACAATAATTATCATAAGTAGGAGGCATGTTATTATCATTGTAAATTTGTATATCAAAACTTGGGATACTAAAAATATCATCTTCATTAAGCGTAGCATCCCCAAGCTTGGGACAAACATTAATTGCAGCAAATATATTCTCAAAAACATCATCTTCATCAAATATAGCATCCCCAAGCTTGGGCCTTTTCATATCATAAGCATAATCACTCTCATCATTAATAGTATGGATAGCACCAATAGTATAGCAATTATCATATTATTCCTAGCAAGTGCCAAAAAGATTTTCAAGATCATAAGAAGTATCATTACCTTCCATAATTATATTTTCATGAGGCACAATAGTAATAGGGGCAGCATTATTTGGGAGAGACATCTTTTTACCTCTCTTCCTTTTTCTTTTCTTCTTCTTCACCACATCATGTGTGGGTTCAATCCTCTTTTTGGAGCTCCTTATTAATGAGATTGGTGGAATAGGAGGCTCATCCTCGTTACCTGATTCATCATAAGAAATAATAGGAGGATATTGGGAAGTCTCTTCCCTTTCATTAGTATTCTCTTCATGTTCTATTTGTTTTCTTTTCTTTATGTAGTTGGCAATATAAGGATTTTCAATACAATTCACCGCACAATACATATAAATTTTCTCTAGATCAAAATGAAGAACTTTATCAATGGCAAATTTTGGAATATCCTTAGTTATACGTTTCATTTCTTCGTAGCCCATAAGAAGACTAATCTTTTTATGATGCTCAAGGGTAATCAAATTATCACAATTTTTGGATACGATTCGGTCATGAAACAATTTGCATTGGAGATTTAAATGACCATGTTCATTGCAAAGTTCACAAGGGGCACAAAAAATATTGAAATTTTCAGCACAATCATCAAGACTTTCTTGCAAGAATTCAGTTTCTAAGTACTTATGCCTCTTGCAATATCTATCTTCCCTATTTGGTGTGTACTTACAAACCCAATGCACTCCATAAAAATTGACATGTTTATAGGAGACATTTTCATCATAACTAGTGCAATCATCATTAGTATCATGGATATTCAAAGAATCCGTACTAACAACATTGCAATCATGCTCATCATTCAAATATTTAGTGCCAAACATTTTATAGATTTCTTCTTCTAGAACTTGAGTACAATTATCCTTTCCATCATACTCACGAAAGATATTAAAAAGGTGAAGCGTATGAGACAAACTCAATTCCATTTTTTAAAAGTTTTCTTTTATAAACTAAACTAGTGATAAAACAAGGAACTAAAAGACTTGATTGCAAGATCTAAAGATATACCTTCAAGCACTCACCTCCCCGACAACGGCGCCAGAAAAGAGCTTGATGTCTTCTACACAACCTTCTTCTTGTAGACATTGTTGGGCCTCCAAGTGCAGAGGTTTGTAGGACAGTAGCAAATTTCCCTCAAGTGGATGACCAAAGGTTTATCAATCCGTAGGAGGCGTAGGATGAATATGGTCTCTCTCAAGCAACCCTGCAACCAAATAACAAAGAGTCTCTTGTGTCCCCAACACACCCAATACAATAGTAAATTGTATAGGTGCACTAGTTCAGCGAAGAGATGGTGATACAAGTGGTATATGGATAGTAGATAAAGGTATTTGTAATCTAAAATTATAAAAAAAGCAAGGTAGCAAGTGATAAAAGTGAGCATAAATGGTACTGCAATGATAGGAAATAAGGCCTAGGGTTCATACTTTTGCTAGTGTAAGTTCCCTCAACAATACTAACATAATTGGATCACATAACTATCCCTCAACATGCAACAAAGAGTCACTCCAAAGTCACTAATAGCAGAGAACGAATGAAGAGATTATGGTAGGGTACGAAACCACCTCAAAGTTATTCTTTCCAATCAATCTGTTGGGCTATTCCTATAGTGTCACAAACAGCCCTAGAGTTCATACTAGAATAACACCTTAAGACACAAATCAACCAAAACCCTAATGTAACCTAGATACTCCAATGTCACCTCAAGTATCCGTGGGTATGATTATACGATATGCGTCACACAATCTCAGATTCATCTATTCAACCAACACAAAGGACCTCAAAGAGTGCCCCAAAGTTCCTACCGGAGAATCACGACAAAAATGTGTGCCAACCCCTTTGCATAGGTTCATGGGCGGAACCCGCAAGTTGATCACCAAAACATACAACAAGTGAATCACGTGATATCCCATTGTCACCATAGATATCCACAGCAAGACATACATCAAGTGTTCTCAAATCTATAAAGACTCAATCCGATAAGATTACTTCAAGGGGGAAACTCAATTCATAACAAGAGAGTAGAGGGGGAGGAGAAATATAAGACCCAACTATAATAGCAAAGCTCGCGATACATCAAGATCATGCCAAATCAAGAACACGAGAGAGAGAGAGAGAGAGAGAGATCAAACACACAGCTACTGGTACATACCCTCAGCCCCGAGGGTGAACTCCCCCCTCCTCGTCATGGAGAGCACCGGGATGATGAAGATGGCCACCGGTGAGGGTACCCCCCTCCGGCAGGGTGCCGGAACAGGGTCCCGATTGACTTTTGGTGGCTACAGAGGCTTCTGGCGGCGGAACTCCCAATCTAATCTCTGTTCTGGAAGTTTTATGATACGTAGGTATATATGGGTGCAAGGGGTACGTCGGTGGAGCTTCGGGGGCCCCATGAGGCAGGGGGCGCGCCCTAAGGGGGTGGGTGCGCCCCCACCCTCGTGGCCAGCTCCCGTATATTCTGAGAGAGAGTCCAAGTCTATCCGGTGGCTTTCCTTCCAAAAATAACTTCTCCAGTTGATTTCGTTCCGTTTCGACTCCGTCTGATATTCCTTTTCTTCAAAACACAGAAATAGGCATAAAACATCAAATCTGGGCTGGGCCTCCGGTTAATAGGTTAGTCCCAAAAATAATATAAAAGTGGATAATAAAGCCCAATATTGCCCAAAATAGTAGATAATATAGCATGGAGCAATCAAAAATTATAGATACGTTTGAGACGTATCACCCCACCTTTGCCACAGTAAGTTGCTCGGACGAAGCAACCATCATTTCTCTGTTCGTTGAATCCACTGGTACTCTCATATTCCCAGAGTGATAAGTTGCTCGGGCGAAGCAACCATGACTTCACCTTTCCCACAGTAAGTACTAGTACCTCCTCTTTTACTCTAGAAACAAGCACACACGAATATTGGACGGTAGCAGCACAATAACTGAATCAAAAATCAAAACCAACCAATGAACTACTATACTAATGGTGAGCGTTTGCTAGTATCATGTACTCCGTCTGTCCATGTATATAGGGCTTAATGTCTTTTCTGAAACTAACTTTGTCCCTATTTGGATCCATGGGTTAGAGTTAGTTTGAGCTAGTTGGGGCTCAAATAGCCCTAAAGTATCCAAGCATGAGGGTTAAATTGGAGCAAGTTGCACTGAAGCCACCAAAAAAATATCCCACCCAAGAGGTGCTAATTGGAGATAGTTCTCATTGGGCCCACTAAAAATCATTTTTCTCTCTCCATCAAGTGCATTTATTGTCAATCTAACCCTGTCACCCAAACACCTCTTTGGATACAGTTAGTTCAGGGTTCACTGGTGCGCGTCGGTCCTAAACAAATGGTTTTTAACCCCTTTCCGTGACGACATCTGGAACCGTCACCAAGTGAGTGTGGGCGATAGGGGGGTCCTTCCCACACGACCCAGAAACCATCGGGGATATGCCCTCCTGGCACACATGTTCGGCAAAATGAGGTCGTGTGCGACCGGCGAGTGCTCAAATACGGAAATACGTACAATACAGCTAAAAAATATAATTATATGGCGAAATTGTTTCCGGTCGCAAGTACATCCCACACAGTCAGTCCCGCTAAACATTTCCATTCGTATGTACATTCCACACAGTCGCTCCAAGGAAAACATTTCCGTTCACAGGTACATCACACATAATTTTTCCCGTTAAATCGTTTGTGATAGCGTTGCCATTGCATAGGATATTAATAATTTTATTGTTTGTGTTATTGAATGCATCACATACAGTGCGTAGAAAGAAACTGTGTGGCAAAGGCTGTCCATGACACACACTTTTTATGTGATAAACGTTTGCACAAGGTGGCCTAACACAAATAGTTTTCAAGAGAAAGTCGTGTGTGCAGTGGAGATTGATCGCACACGTAGTGGATCCTAGAAACGTTTCTGATTCCACGTATATCGCAGACGTTTCGCTTTCGCAAACCATGTGCGGTGTAATCCCTATTTAATCCATAATTAATCCAATTAATCCCTAATAAAATCACATGTTATGAATTTGAAAGTAGGCAATCACTTATTTCATACCCAACCATGTTTATTACAAATATAGGTTCAACCACGAATCCATAATTCAATGCACATGTACATATACTGAAGAACTACAGAAGCACCAAGTAAAGAATGATGAACCATAGTTGTACTAAAGACTATAAAGAGAGAGGCGAAAGACATTCTGGTTGCTGGAGAAGGTGAAGCGGAATGCCCATATTGTTCCCTTCTCCATGCGTAAGGCGCGCATGACTCTATGCCAACCCCTTGTGATGGCTTCCCGTCCATCCTTCACTGTCTTCATTAGGACTTCTCGATGCTCATTTTAGTCTGGATGAAATACTTTAACCTTCATTGTGTGTCCACCAATCATGTACTTTGCGAGGTAATCTTGAGTGAACTGCTTCGGGAACCACTGAGAATGAAAAAGACTCAGACATTGTTGTCTAAAAACTCATCATGGGCAGTAAAAAGAGAAGGCTGCAGAGTTTGTAGTTACCATCCTACAGCTCACTGTTGTGTTGGATAGAGCATAAACAAATAATTTGCTTGCCACCATTCGTATCTTTTTGCTAATAATCCTTATCAGTTTCCTCACTTGATGCTTGTTCATTAATATCTCATTGCCCCATACGCAAAAGGGGTCGATGCGTGGATCCTTGCCAAGGGCATATGTATGTACAAGCAACAAGTCAATATTAGAAGCTAACTAGTCTCCAGGCCCGGATCTAT
>NC_041380.1:326648751-326652486 GCF_002162155.2 Triticum dicoccoides | reverse complement strand
GGGGGGGGGGAGTACAAGCCGAGGGATGAAGCTAACCTCGGCGGAAAATGGTGGCCACTCCCGTTGTTGTCCTGTATAAGTAGTGGAAAGGCATGATAAGTACATCAATCTTAACATCAAACACATATAGAAAAGGTAAACAACATCATCTCCAAATGATAGCTTGAATGTGTTGGTTTCAGCATGCTGTTAAAGCAGATATAGAATGGAAGGCAATGTTACCGACAGCAGGCTTAACAGCCATCAAATATTGCAATTGAAACTAGTATTGTTGAAAATGAATAGAACGTAGGTAATGCTTAAACATCACACCGGATAAATGTGTAAAACTGAAATAAAGGGCATGTGTTAACTACACCAGGAATAACTGGAACCAAATATAGCCATTCAAACTGGTATTGATGTAGTCGAGCGGCACAGTTCCAACTTGCACATAATGAACCACACATTGTGAATGACTGAAATAAACAAGGCATAAATGACTAGTATAACAACCAAATATAGCCATTGAAAACTAGACAGAGTCTCACTGCAACCAACCTAACAAGCAAATACAGATAAACAGGGCATATGCTTGAAAACTGGACAAATGCTCATTGCAACCAACCTAACAAGTAGATAAAGATAAACAAGGAATCTGCTTGATAACAGGAGAAATGCTAAAAAAGCAACCTAACAACCAAATACAGATAAACAAGGCATCTGCTTGATAACTGGACAAATGCTAAAAAAAGCAACCTAACAACCAAATACAGATAAACAAGGCATCTGCTTGATAACTAGACAAATACTCACTGCAACCAAACTAAGAACCAAATACAGATAAACAAGGCATCTGCTTGATAACTGAAAAAATGCTCACTCCAACCAACCTAACAACCAAATACAGATAAACAAGGCATCTACTCACTTAAACAACCAAATATAGCCATTCGTGAAACTAAAGTGGACAATTCATACTTAAACATCACATAGACCTATTGAACAATACATTTTTGCATAACTGAAATAATTAAACACAGCATAGTTAAAGCACCGCATGACAAATGCTACTACAACAAAGGGTACGGGTTGGCAAGCTAGAAAAGGTAATATTTGCTGGTAGAATGTTGCCTCACATTTCATGGACGGGATCCTTCCAGTTGGAAGAGCACAGACCCATGGTGCGCTCTCTGATATCACAGATGGGCTGTTTCACCTTGGAAGAACCTTTGTGGGTGCCCTCCTCATGGCCGTGGTCGTGGTCGATGAGATCTGACTTGGCAATTGAGGATCCCAAGCCGCCGCCGTATAATGTGTCCTTCGAAAGTGACAAAATGGGCTTGATGGCGTATAAAGCTCGCAAATCCTTGACCTCTTGGCGGAGGAGATCAGCGACAGGGCCGTCGAAGAGATCGACGGCAGTTGAACCAGAGGGGTTGGGGATGGACCACTTAACCTGTGACATGGCCCGCGTGAAGCCGTCGATGTGGACGAGCTTGATGTCGTAGCCAGCTTTCCTGAGATACAGCAATATGCTAGCCTGCTGACATGAAGCCTTCGGCATGGCAACGTAGTCAACGTCTTCGCCGTCTTCCGTGACGATGTGTTGCTCTGGGATCGACAGGTCTGGGCGAAAGGCGGCCACCTCGCCAATGTCCGACGGAGAGGCCATGATAAACCTCTTCTTGGCCGAACGCTCGTCGGGCTCCCCGGGATACGTGGTCGAGCTTACGCTGCGACATTTTGGAGCAGGGGACGTGGATCTGGCGGGGAGGGACACCACAGGACTCATCTAAAAACTCAGGGGAGTGGGGCGATGGTATGGGATTCGCTGGATAACCTGAACTTTATTATCTAAGCTAGGAGGAACGGGCATACCGGCAGGGTTGGCGGTGGCAGCCGCGAGCTAGGGTTCGAAGGGGGGCGGGGGGCGGGTGGGGGACTGTGGAGGGGGTGGTGGTGTTTGAGAAAACGCCGCAACTACTGAAAATTTTAGTAATGGTGGGTGGAGATGGTGGTGGACGAGGGAGGGCGACGGTTCAAATGCCTCGGCTGCTAAAATTTTACTATAAGGTCGGTGCTGGAGGAGTGTGGGCGAGGGTTGAAGTACGATGGCTACTAAAATTTGGGTAAAGGAATTGATGCGGGGCGGGAGTGTCCAAGATCGCGCACGGTCCAATAACAATATGCGTGTATGATAATAAGGAAAAGTGGCGCAGATCCGCCGATTTTTGCAATGCTCAAGGCGAGTAGTTTGTTTTTTATATTTCTAGCTAGCTGGTCTATCGCACATGGTTCGCCCTAATTTCCAAATGAACTTACCCGCCTTTAGCTTCCATAGGTGGTGGTTTTACAGCGCACTTGCATCGCACATGGTTAAGCCAGTACCTCCACCCTTTGCTCGCGCTTGCGCGGTCGTGGTGATTTCAGCGCACTTGCATCACACACAGTTGAGCCAGTACCTCCACCCTTTGCTCACGCTTGCGCGGTCGTGGTGATTTTAGCACACTTGCATCACACACGGTTGAGCCAGTACCTCCACCTTAATTTGCTCGCACTTGCGCGGTCGTCGTGATTCACATCGCACTTGTATCACACACGGTTTAGATATTATACCCCGTGTCCGTTGAGGATCATCAGAGTCTTCGCAGCAAAAAATAATGTTAGGGAGGGTCAAAAGACAGCCACACCAGCATGTGGCCCAAATATATATGAGTGAAAAGGGTGGTATGTGATGTTCAAAATTCCAGTGCACAACTTTGACCCTGCGGGCCCACGGTTGGGTGCGTCATTGAAGATTGATGAGAGGGACCAGAAGTCAAGAACCACCTAGAAGTGGCCAAATATATGTACAAATATTGGGGATGTTTAAAAATTTAAATACACAATGCATAACTTTGGTGGCACCTGCATTGCAAACCCGAAAGCACCTAAACAACCACCTAGCTAGGTTATATATAATGACATAATGTCGTACCTAGCTAGGATGCTTGGCCCACCACCTCCCACTTCGTGTCAGCGGGGCGGATGCACGTAATGATCGATACTTTATTCATACATGCATGTCGCCATGACCTACCATAAGACGGACCAATGAATCTTTCGTTTGGTCAAATGACAGTTGTTGTTGTCGATAAACCGCTTGGGCCAATAGATTGAACCATCATAAACATCGCACGAGAGGGACCACAAAACTAGCACCTCTTGCATGCAACCCAAAATTATGTACGTTGGGAAGGGGTGATGTGTGTTTTCAATATAGAATAATGTACAATTTAGATGTGGTGCCTACCTCTCGATACAGACAACAACCATGAAGGCAAGGTAGTTAAGGACGAGATACATACGCAGGGTTTGATGTAGGTCGAACCCAGCAATCCGAGCATCTGGGAGGGAATCCTGACAACGCATGAGCTCGAGCTTTGGTTGACCGACATTTGACGGTGACCAGCCCTAACATGAACTAGGAGGAATCCATTCATGGCCAACACATACCCCTCATTATCGGTCAAAGGGATGATATATATACACTCGGGGAGCCCACAGATATCCGTGTCGTCACAAAAAACCGCACAAGGGAGACGTGGTCGATCAAAAGACCCCATATACACTGCATGCGGCCCAAAAGTATGTATGGGTACGATGGTGTATGATGTGTTTAAATCCCAAATGCACAACTTCGATGGGCCACGCCAAGTACATTACAAAACGAAGACCGTACCCGACTCCAAGGCTGGTTCAATACCTATGATG
>NC_041380.1:326570678-326648398 GCF_002162155.2 Triticum dicoccoides | reverse complement strand
TATATAGTGTGGGAATAACTATGAAAGTTGCTCGTTGGATGAAGCCAATCCAACGGTACAGAGATAGCAAATCCGAGCACTACTGGCCGTTGGATATCATCTACATTCCACCAGATTCTGCCACATGTACAATCTAGAAGACTCCATGGTTGAACTTAAGCATAATGTACAAACCTCTAAACACAAGCACTTCTCCTTTGTTCTCTAGAATCTTCCATATCTTAATTTCCCAAACCTTTTTTTCTAAATGAATTGTCACTTTTTGTTTTTACCTTTACAATGCACAATTCCATGAATTTTAAAATAGTTTTTTTACAAAACTAATTGATTTTGGATGAGATGAACTGTAAGAATTAAACGAACATCCACATCATGCATATCTGGGAGAAGAGGCGGGAAACCGATGAGAGGAGGGGCGAGAAACGATAGCCTGTTTTGAATGAAAACCTAGTAGAGAAGGAAGCGTGAGCTACACGATGCATGCGCACAGTGCTTACCCATGTACATGTGCTGTCGAAAGAGCTTAGGGTTGCCGTTCGATCTGGGAGAATCCAACGGTGCACACGTACGATCCGTGGGGTTTGGGTTCTGGCCAGTCAGAACGCAAGACTCAGATCGCGCGCGCAGCGGGGGGAGGGGGGATATCATACGGAAACCAACATTCGGTGGAAACCGGTGAAAACCACGAGCAAAAGATGTTTTAAAGTTTCAAAAAAAAAATTCAAAAAAATGCGGGATGTTAAGAGGATGATGTTTTATTGGCACACAAAATTTCAAGTTGAAACACATTAAGAGATGTGAGCTATGAAAAAGACAAAATCAGTGTTGAATAGTGCCAAATAGTAATGCCACTATTCAGGGCAGAATTTGTCTTTTTCATAGCTCACATCTCGTAATGTTTTTCAACTTGAAATTTTGTGTCGCAATAAAACAACACCTTATTAACATCCCACATTTTTTTTCTTCAGATTTTTATGGAACTTCAAAATATGGTTTCCATGAAGTTTTCATTGAATATCGGCTTTCATGAGTGAACCGTGTGCTATTTGAAAACATTTCGTGAGAAGAATCTCGGTTTTTAAATCCCCGTAAATCCAAAACTAAGCTGAAAATCGTGAAACCTGCCATGGTGTCATGACATCGCACTTATATGTCGAGGAATTTTTTTCGTCCATTGTGGCGCAAGTTTTATTACAAGCCTCTTACAAACCGGAGCTTCTCTCAAAGAAGCCTCGTGGTTCCGATAGGGAAACATGTCCCCCTTGTGGGCGAAATGTAACCACTGCCTCTTTTCACCTTGTACTATCTCCAATGGGCAACATGGAACAACATGATATCTGTGCTAAAATTTAAACTTATTCAGGGTTCATTTGGCCTTTTTATACACTAATTGAGTTTCCTAGGCATTTAATGTCCATAATTCAAATCTGAACTACAAATACATGCTCCAGTTCACCAAAATGGCTAGAAAAATTATACATGTGTGCTTGGGTGCATGTTTAGGTCCCATGCCAGGAATGGGAACGAATTACAACCACACTGGTGTCATGGCTCGTACTCAAACATTTCGAATCTCGATTTTTTAAGTCCCCATAAATCCTAAACTCACCAGGAAGTCATGAAAGATGGCATGGTACATATATGTCGTGGTAAAAACATTGTCCAATTTGGGCCAAGCTTTATTACAAACCTCTTACAAAAACTGGAGCTTCTCTCAAAGAAGCCTCGTGGTTCTGATAGGGAAATGTGTTCCCCTTGTGGGCAAAACATAATCACTGCCTCCTTTTGTTGGGGAACGTAGCAATTTCAAAAAAATTCCTACACCCACGCAAAATTCCCTAGTCCAATTTGTACCAGAGTGGAAGGGGCGCGCGGCCTTCCCTGGCTGGCCCTCTCTCTCTCCACTAAGGCCCATGTGGCCCATTAGTTCTCCGGGGGGGGTCCGGTAACCCTCCGGTACTCCAGTTTTCTCCGAAATCACTCGGTACACTTCCGGTGTCCGAATATAGCCATCCAGTATATCAATCTTTATGTCTCGACTATTTCGAGACTCCTCGTCATATCCGTGATCACATCCAGGACTCCTAAGTACCTTCGGTACATCAAAACACATAAACTTCATAATACTGATTGTCACCGAACGTTAAGCGTGCGGACCCTACGGGTTCAGGAACTATGTAGACATGACTGAGACACGTCTCCGGTACATAACCAATAGTGGAACCTGGATGTTCATATTGTCTCCCACATATTCTGTGAAGATCTTCATCGATCAAACTGCATAACGATATATGTTGTTCCCTTTGTCATCGGTATGTTACTTGCCCGAGATTCAACGTCGGTATCTCAATACCTAGTTCAATATAATTACCGGCAAGTCTCTTTACTCGTTCCGTAATTCATCATCCTGCAACTAAATCATTAGTCACATTGCTTGCAAGGCTTATAGTGATGTGCATTACCGAGAGGGCCCAGAGATACCTCTTCGACAATCGGAGTGACAAATCCTAATCTCGATCTATGCCAACTCAACAAATACCATTGGAGACACCTGTAGAGCACCTTTATAATCACCCAGTTACGTTGTGACGTTTGGTAGCACATAAAGCTTTCCTCTGGTATTCGGGAGTTGCATGATCTCATAGTCACAGGAACATGTATAAGTTATGGAGAAAGCAATAGCAACAAACTAAACGATCATCGTGCTAAGCTAACGGATGGGTCTTGTCAATCACATCATTCTCTAATGATGTGATCTCGTTAATCAAATGACAACTCATGTCTATGGTTAGGAAACATAACCATCTTTGATTCAACGAGCTAGTCAAGTAGACGCAAACTAGCGACACTCTATTTGTCTATATATTCACACATGTACTAAGTTTCCGGTTAATACAATTCTGGCATGAATAATAAAAATTTATCATGATATAAGGAAATATAAATAACAACTTTATTATTGCCTTTAGGGCATATTTCGTTTAGTCTCCCACTTGCACTAGAGTCAATAATCTAGATTACATTGTAATGATTCTAACACCCATGGAGTCTTGGTGCTGATCATGTTTTGCTAGTGAGAGAGGCTTAGTCAACGGGTATGCAACATTCAGATCCATATGTATCTTGCAAATCTCTATGTCTCCCTCCTTGACTTAATCGTGGATGGAATTGAAGCGTCTCTTGATGTGTTTGGTTCTCTTGTGAAATCTGGATTCCTTTGCCAAGGCAATTGCACCAGTATTGTCACAAAAGATTTTCATTGGACCCGATGCACTAGGTATGACACCTAGATCAGATATGAACTCCTTGATTTGCTACTGCTGAAGCAGCTATGTACTCCGCTTCACACGTAGATCCCGCCACGACACTCTGCTTGGAACTGCACCAACTGACAGCTCCACCATTTAATAAAAACACGTATCCGGTTTGTGACTTAGAGTCATCCGGATCAGTGTCAAAGCTTGCATCAATGTAAACATCAGGGTCAATCTTCTTCTTGAAGATCCATCTATTCTCTATGGTCTGCTGATCATTGGGCAAGTCAACAAAAGTCCATACTTTGTTCTCATACATGGATCCCATCTCAGATTTCATGGCTTCAAGCCATTTTGCGGAATCTGGGCTCATCATCGCTTCCTCATAGTTTGTAGGTTCGTCATGGTTAAGTAACATGACTTCCAGAATAGGATTACCGTACCACTCTGGTGCGGATCTTACTCTGGTTGACCTACGAGGTTCGGTAGTAACTTGATCAGAAGTTTCATGATCATCATCTTTAGCTTCCTCACTTACTGGCGTAGGAATCACTGGAACTAATTTCAGTGATGAACTACTTTCCAATAAGGGAGAAGGTACAATTACCTCATCAAGTTCTACTTTCCTCCCACTCACTTCTTTCGAGAGAAACTCCTTCTCTAGAAAGGATCCATTCTTAGCAACGAATATCTTGCCTTCGAATCTGCGATAGAAGGTGTACCCAACAGTCTCCTTTGGGTATCCTATGAAGACACATTTCTCCGATTTGGGTTCGAGCTTATCAGGTTGAAGCTTTTTCACATAAGCATCGCAGCCCCAAACTTTAAGAAACGACAACTTGGGTTTCTTGCCAAACCACAGTTCATAAGGTGTCGTCTCAACGGATTTAGATGGTGTCCTATTTAACGTGAATGTAGCCGTCTCTAAAGCATAACCCCAAAACGATAGCGGTAAATCAGTAAGAGACATCATAGATTGCACCATATCCAATAAAGTGCGATTACGACGTTCGGACACACCATTACGCTATGGTGTTCCGGGTGGCATGAGTTGCGAAACTATTCCGCATTGTTTCAGATGAAGACCAAACTCGTAACTCAAATATTCTCCTCCATGATCAGATCGTAGAAACTTTATTTTCTTGTTACGATGATTTTCCACTTCACTCTTAAATTCTTTGAACTTTTCAAATGTTTCAACTTATGTTTCATTAAGTAGATATACCCATATCTGCTCAAATCATCTGTGAAGGTGAGAAAATAATGATATCCACTGCAAGCTTCAATGTTCATTGGACCACATACATCAGCATGTATGATTTCCAATAACTCTGTTGCTCGCTCCATTGTTCCGGAGAACGGAGTTTTAGTCATCTTGCCCATGAGGCATGGTTCGCAAGTACCAAGTGATTCATAATCAAGTGATTCCAGAAGTCCATCAGAATGGAGTTTCTTCATGCGCTTTACACCAATATGACCCAAACGGCAGTGCCACAAATAAGTTGCACTATCATTATCAACTCTGCATCTTTTGGCTTCAATACTATGAACATGTGTATCACTACTATCAAGATTTAGTAAAAATAGACCACTCATCAAGGGTGCATGACCATAAAAGATATTACTCATATAAATAGAATAACCATTATTCTCTGATTTAAATGAATAACCGTATCGCATCAAACAAGATCCAGATATAATGATCATGCTCAACGCTGGCACCAAATAACAATTATTTAGGTCTAAAACTAATCCCGAAGGTAGATGTAGAGGTAGCATGCCGACGGCGATCACAACAACTTTGGAACCATTTCCCACGCGCATCGTCACCTCGTCCTTAGCCAATCTTCGCTTAATACGTAGCCCCCATATCAAGTTGCAAATGTTAGCAACTGAACCAATATCAAATACCCAGGCACTACTGCGAGCATTAGTAAGGTACACATCAATAACGTGTATATCAAATATACCTTTCACTTTGCCATCCTTCTTCTCCACCAAATACTTGGGGCAGTTCCGCTTCTAGTGACCAGTTCCTTTGCAGTAGAAGCACTCAGTCTCAGGCTTAGGTCCAGACTTGGGTTTCTTCATTTGAGCAGCAACTGGTTTGTTGTTCTTCTTAAAGTTCCCTTTCCTCCCTTTACCCTTTTTCTTGAAACTGATGGTCTTGTTGACCATCAACACTAGATGCTCCTTCTTGATTTCTACCTCCGCAGCCTTTAGCATTGCGAAGAGCTCAGGAATCGTCTTATCCATCCCTTGCATATTATAGTTCATCACGGAGCTCTTATAGCTTCGTGGCAGTGATTGAAGAACTCTATCGATGACACTATCATCAGGAAGATTAACTCCCAGCTGAGTCAAGTGGTTGTGGTACCCAGACATTCTAAGTATATGTTTACTGACAGAACTATTCTCCTCCATCTTGCAGCTATAGAACTTACTGGAGACTTCATATCTCTCAATCTAGGCATTTGCTTGAAATATTAACTTCAACTCCTGGAACATCTCATATGCTCCATGACGTTCAAAACGTCATTGAAGTCCTGGTTCTAAGCCGTAAAGCATGGCACACTGAACTATCGAGTAGTCATCAGCTTTGCTCTGCCAGGTGTTCATAACATCTGGCGTTGCTCCTACAGCGGGTTTGTCACCTAGCGGTGCTTCCAGGACGTAATTCTTCTATGCAGCAATGAGGATAATCCTCAAGTTATGGACCCAGTCCGTGTAGTTGCTACCATCATCTTTCAACTTAGCTTTCTCTAGGAATGCTTTAAAATTCAATGGAACAATAACACGGGCCATCTATCTACAAGAACATAGACATGCATAAAGTTCAATTAATCAAATTACTTAAGAACTCCCACTTAGATAGACATCTCTCTAATCATCTAAGTGATCACATGATCCATATCAACTAAACCATGTTTGACCATCACGTGATATGGAGTAGTTTTCAATGGTGAACATCACTTTGTTGATCATATCTACTATATGATTCATGCTCGACCTTTCGGTCCTAGTGTTCTGGGGCCATATCTGCATATGCTAGGCTCATCAAGTTTAACCCGAGTATTCTGCGTGTGCAAAACTGGCTTGCACCCGTTGTACGTGAACGTAGAGCTTAACACACCCGATCATCACGTGGTGTCTCGGCATGACGAATTGTAGCAACGGTGCATACTCATGGAGAACACTTATACCTTGAAATTTAGTGAGAGATCATCTTATAATGCTGCCGCCGAACTAAGAAAAATAAGATGCATAAAGGATAAACATCACATGCAATCAATATAAGTGATATGATATGGCCATCATCATCTTGTGCCTTTAATCTCCATCTCCAAAGCACCGTCATGATCACCATCATCACCGGCTTGACACCTTGATCTCCATCGAAGCATCGTTGTCGTCTCGCCAACTATCCACGACTATCGCTACCGCTTAGTGATAAAGTAAAGCAATTACATGGCGATTGCATTTCATACAATAAAGCGACAACCATATGGCTCCTGCCAATTGTCGATAACTTCGTTACAAAACATGATAATCTCATACAATAAAATTTAGCATCATGTCTTGACCATATCACATCACAACATACCCTGCAAAAACAAGTTAGATGTCCTCTACTTTGTTGTTGCAAGTTTTACGTGGCTGCTACGGACTGAGCAAGAACAGTTCTTACCTACACATCAAAAACCACAACGCGGTATAGTGATTGCTTTTTGATATTCAGAAAGAACCTTGTTCATTGAATCCAATTCAACTAAAGTTGGAGAAACTAACACCTACCAGCCACTTGTGTGCGAAGCACGTCGGTAGAAACAATCTCGCGTAAGCGTACGCGTAATGTCGGTTTGGGCCACTTCATCCAACAATACCGCCGAATCAAGAATCAACTAGTGACGTCAAGCAATATGTATATACCCACACCCACAACTCCTTTGTGTTCTAGTCATGCATATAACATTTACGCATAAACCTGGCTTGGATACCACTGTTGGGGAACGTAGTAATTTCAAAAAAATCCTACGCACATGCAATATCATGGTGATGCATAGCAACGAGAGGGGAGAGTGTTGTCTATGTACCCTCGTAGACCGTAAGCGGAAGCGTTATGACAACGCGGTTGATGTAGTCGTATGTCTTCACGATCGACTGATCCTAGTACCGAAAGTACGACACCTCCGCGATCTGCACATGTTCAGCTCAGTGACGTCCCACGAACTCATGATCCAGCAGAGTGTCGAGGGAGAGCTTCGTCAGCATGACGGCGTGATGACGGTGATGATGATGCTACCGGAATAGGGCTTTGCCTAAGCACCGCTACGATATGACCGAGGTGGATTATGGTGGAGGGGGGCACCGCACACAGCTGGAAACAATCATCTTGTGTGTTCTAGGGTGCCCCCTGCCCCCGTATACAAAGGAGCAAGGGGGAGGCCTGCCGGCCCTTGGGGCGCGCCAGGAGAGGAGGAGTCCTCCTCCTAGTAGGAGTAGGACTCCCCTTTCATACTCCTACTAGGAGGGGGAAAGCAAGGAGGAGAGGGAGAAGGAAAGGGGGGCGCCGCCCCCCTTCCCTAGTCCAATTCGGACCAGAGGGGGAGGGCGCGCGGCCTGCCCTAGCTGACCCTCTCTCTCTCTCTCTCCACTAAGGCCCATGTGGCCCATTAGTTCTCCGGGGGGGGGGGGTTCCGGTAACCCTCCAGTACTTTGGTTTTCTCTGAAATCACCTGGAACACTTCCGGTGTCCGAATATAGCCGTCCAATATATCAATCTTTATGTCTCGACCATTTCGAGAGTCCTCGTCATGTCCATGATCACATCCAGGACTCCGAACTACCTTCGGTACATTAAAACACATAAACTTCATAATACCAATCGTCACTGAATGTTAAGCGTGCGGACCCTACGGGTTCGAGAACTATGTAGACATGTCCGAGACACGTCTCCGGTCAATAACCAATAGCGGAACCTGGATGTTCATATTGGCTCTCACATATTCTACGAAGATCTTCATCGGTCAAACCGCATAATGATATACATTGTTCCCTTTGTCATCGGTATGTTACTTGCCCGAGATTCGATCGTCGGTATCTCAATACCTAGTTCAATCTTGTTACTGGCAAGTCTCTGTACTCGTTCTATAATGCATCATCCCGCAACTAACTCATTAGTCACATTTCTTGCAGGGCTTATAGTGATGTGCATTGTCGAGAGGGCCTAGAGATACCTCTCTGACAATCGGAGTGACAAATCCTAATCTCAATCTATGCCAACTCAACAAACACCATCGGAGACACCTGTAGAGCACCTTTATAATCACTCAGTTACTTTGTGACGTTTGGTAGCACACAAATGTTCCTCAGGTATTTGGGAGTTGCATGATCTCATAGCCATAGGAACATGTATAAGTTATGGAGAAAGCAATAGCAACAAACAACGATCATCGTGCTAAGCTAAGGGATGGGTCTTGTCAATCACATTATTCTCTAATGATGTGATCTTGTTAATCAAATGACAACTCATGTCTATGGTTAGGAAACATAACCATCTTTGATTCAACGAGCTAGTCAAGTAGAGGCAAACTAGTGACACTCTGTTTTTCTATATATTCACACATGTACTAAGTTTCCGGTTAATACAATTCTAGCATGAATAATAAACATTTATCATGATATAAGGAAATATAAATAAAAACTTTATTATTGCCTCCAGGGCATATTTCCTTCACTTTTCGCCTTGTACTTTCTTCCACAGGCAACATGGAACCACATGATATCCGTGCTGGGATTTAAACTTATTTCGGGTTCGTTTGGCCTTTTTATACACTAATTGAGTTTCCTAGGCATTTAATGTCCATAATTCAAATCTGAACTACAAATACATGCTCCAGTTCACCAAAATGGCTAGAAAAATTATACATGTGTCCTTGGGTGCATTTTTAGGTCTCATGCCAGGAATGGGAACCAATTCATATGTTTCATGCTATGGTTAGGTTTACCTTAATACTTCTGTTGTAGTTGAGGATGCTTGCAATAGGGGTTAATCATAAGTGGGATGCTTGTCCAAGTAAGGACAGTACCCAAGCACCGGTCCACCCACATATCAAATTATCAAACTACCGAATGTGAATCATATGAACGTGATGAAAACTAGCTTGACTATAATTCCCATGTGTCCTCGGGAGCGCTTTCCTTTATATAAGAGTTTTTTCAGGCTTGCCCTTTACTACAAAAAGGATTGGGACATCTTGTTGCATCTTATTTACTTCTATTACTTGCTACCCGTTACAAATTACCTTATCACAAAACTATCTGTTACTGATAATTTCAGTGCTTGCAGAGAATACCTTGCTGAAAACCGCTTATCATTTCCTTCTGCTCCTCGTTGGGTTCGACACTCTTACTTATCGAAAAGGCTATGATAGATCCCTTACGCTTGTGGGTCATCAAGAATCTTTTTTGGTGTCGTTGCCGGGGAGTGAAGCGCCTTTGGTAGGTGGAATTTGGTAAGGAGAAATTTATATAGTGTGCAGAAATTTACTGTCACTTGTTACTATGGAACATAATCCTTTGAGGGGCTTGTTTGGGGTATCTTCGCCCCGACCAATAGAGAAAAGAGTTGCTCCTCAACCTACTGAACCTACTTAAAATGTTTACTTTGAAATTCCTTCGGGTATGATAGAGAAACTGCTAGCTAATCCTTTCACAGGTGACGGAACATTACATCCCGATTTGCACCTAATCTATGTGGATGAAGTTTGTGGATTATTTAAGCTTGCAGGTATGCCTGAGGATGTTATCAAGAAGAAGGTCTTCCCTTTATCTTTGAAGGGTGAGGCATTGACATGGTTTAGGCTATGTGATGATATGGGATCATGGAACTACAACCGACTGAAATTGGAATTTCATCAGAAGTTTTATGCTATGCATCTTGTTCATCGTGATCGTAATTATATATATAATTTTGGCCTCGCGAAGGAGAAAGCATCGCTCAAGCTCAGGGGAGTCTTAAGTCAATGTTATATTCATGCCCCAATCATGAGCTCTCAAAAGAAATGATTATTCAACATTTTTATGCTTGGCTTTCTTTCAGTAATCGCTCCATGCTCGATACTTCTTGTACTGGATCTTTTATGATGAAGATTGGGACCTCGACGAAGGTAAGGAGTCAGGTATAACACCTAAGTTTGATTGTGTTAAATCTTTTATGGATACCGATGCTTTCCGTGAATTTACCACTAAATATGGACTTGACTCTAAGATAGCAGCTTCTTTCTGTGAATCCTTTTCTACTCATGTTGACCTCCCTAAGGAGAGTGGTTTAAATATAATCCTCCCATTGAATTAAAAGTAGTTGCACCTATTAAAGTTGAAGAAAAGACTATCACTTATAATGATCCTATTGTTCCTACTACTTATATTGAGAAACCACCTTTCCCTGTTAGAATAAAGGATCATGCTAAAGCTTCAACTGTGGTTAAAAAAGTAATATTAAGACACCTAAACCCCCTGAGCAAATTAAAGTTGAAACTAGTGTTGCTATGGTTAAATATCTCTTGGCCGATAATATTGATGGGCATGTTATTTACTTCTGCAATGAATCTGCTAGAATTGCTAGACCTGATACTAAAAATAAACATAGACCTTGTAGGCATGCCTGTTATTTCTCTTAAGATAGGAGATCATTGTTATCATGGCTTATGTGATATGGGTGCTAGTGCAAGTGCAATACCTCATTCCTTATACAAAGAAATTATGCATGATATTGCACCTGTTGAGATAGAAGAGATTGATGTTACAATTAAGCTTGCCAATAGAGACACTATTTCACCAGTTGGGATTGTTAGAGATGTTGAAGTCTTGTGTGGGAAAGTTAAAAATCCTGCTGATTTTCTTGTTCTTGGTTCCCCACAAGATGACTTTTGTCCCATTATATTTGGTAGACCCTTCTTCAATACTGTTAATGCTAAGATAGACTGCAATAAGGATATTGTTTCTGTTGGTTTAGGGGATATGTCACATGAGTTTAATTTTGCTAAATTTCGTAGACAACCCCATTATAAAGAATTGCCTAGTAAAGATGAAATTATTGGTCTTGCTTCTATTGTCGTGCCTCCTAGTGATCCTTTACAACAATATTTGCTAGACCATGAAAATGATATGTTTATGAATGAAGGAAGGGAAATAGATGAAGTATTCTTTAAACAGGGACCTATCTTGAAACACAACCTGCCTGTTGAAATCTTAGGGGACCCCCCTCCACCTAAGGGTGATCCTGACTTTGAGCTTAAACATTTACCTGATACTCTTAAATATGCTTATCTTGATGAGAAAGAGATATATCCGGTTATTATTAGTGCTAACCTTTCACAGCATGAAGAAAACAAATTATTGAAAACTCTGAAGAAGCACCGTGCTGCTATTGGATATACTCTTGATGATCTTAAGGGCATTAGTCCCACTCTATGCCAGCACAAAATAAAACTGGAGAAAGACGCTAAACCAGTTGTTGATCACCAACGAAGGTTAAATCCTAAGATGAAAGAAGTGGTAAGAAAAGAAATACTAAAGCTTCTAGAGGCAGGTATAATTTACCCCGTTGCTGATAGTCAGTGGGTAAGTCCTGTCCATTGTGTCCCTAAGAAGGGAGGTATTACTGTTGTTCCTAATGATAAAGATGAATTGATCCCACAAAGAATTGTTATAGGTTATAGAATGGTAATTGATTTCCGCAAATTAAATAAAGCTACTAAAAAGGATCATTACCCTTTACCTTTTATTGATCAAATGGTAGAAAGATTATGCAAGCATACACATTTTTGCTTTCTAGATGGTTATTCTGGTTTCTCTCAAATACCTGTGTCAAAAGAGGATCAAGAAAAGACAACTTTTACTTGCCCTTTCGGTACCTTTGCTTATAGATGTATGCCTTTTGGTTTATGTAATGCACCTGCTACCTTTCAAAGATGTACGACTGCTATATTCTCTAACTTTTGTGAAAAGATTGTCGAGGTATTCATGGATGATTTCTCCGTTTATGGGACTTCTTTTGATGATTGCTTAAGCAACCTTGATCAAGTTTTGCAGACATGTGAAGAAACTAATCTTGTCTTGAATTGGGAGAAATGCCACTTTATGGTTAACCAAGGTATTGTCTTGGGGCATAAAATTTCTGAAAGAGGTATTGAAGTTGATAAAGCTAAAGTTGATGCTATTGAAAAGATGCCATGTCCTAAGGACATTAAAGGTATAAGAAGTTTCCTTGGTCATGCCGGTTTTTATAGGAGGTTCATTAAGGACTTCTCTAAAATTTCTTGGCCTCTGACTAATGTCTTACAAAAAGATGTTCCCTTTGTCTTTGATGATGATCGTGTAGAAGCATTTGAAATACTTAAGAAAGCTTTAATTTCTGCACCTATTGTTCAGCCTCCTGATTGCAATTTACCATTTGAAATCATGTGTGATGGTAGTGATTATGTTGTAGGGGCTGTTCTAGGATAAAGAGTTGATAAGAAATTAAATGTTATTCAATATGCTAGTAAAACTCTAGACAGTGCCCAAAGAAATTATGCTACTATCGAAAAAGAATTTTTAGTAGTTGTATTTTCTTATGATAAGTTCATACCTTATATTGTTGATTCAAAAGTAACTGTTCACATTGATCATGCTGCTATTAAATATCTTGTGGAAAAGAAAGATGCTAAACCTAGACTTATTAGATGGGTTCTCTTGCTTCAAGAATTTGATTTGCATATTATTGATAGAAAGGGAGCTGAGAACCCCGTTGCAGACAACTTGTCTAGGTTAGAAAATGTTCTTGATGACCCACTACCTATTGATGATAGCTTTCCTGATGAACAATTAGCTGTCATAAATGCTTCTCGTACTGCTTCATGGTATGCTGATTATGCTAATTACATTGTTGCTAAATTTATACCACCTAGTTTCACATACCAGCAATAGAAAAAGTTATTCTATGATTTAAGACATTACTTCTGGGATGACCTACACCTTTATAAAGAAGGAGTAGATGGTGTTATTGGACGTTGTGTACCTAAGCATGAACAGGAACAGATCCTACGCAAGTGTCACTCCGAGGCTTATGGAGGACACCATGCTGGAGATAGAACTGCACATAAGGTATTGCAATCCGGATTTTATTGGCCTACTCTCTTCAAGGATGCCCATAAATTTGTTTTGTCTTGTGATGAATGTCAAAGAATTGGTAATAGACGTCAATAAATGCCTATGAATTATTCACTTGTTATTGAACCATTTGATGTTTGGGGCTTTGATTATATGGGACCGTTTCCTTCCTCTAACGGGTATACACATATTTTAGTTGCTGCTGATTACGTTACTAAGTGGGTAGAAGCTATTCCAACTAGTAGTGCTGATCATAACACCTCTATTAAGATGCTTAAAGAAGTTATTTTTCCAAGATTCGGAGTCCCTAGATACTTAATGACTGATGGTGGTTCACATTTTATTCATGGTGCCTTTCGTAAAATGCTTGCTAAGTATGATGTTAATCATAGAATTGCATCTCCTTATCACCCACAGTCTAGTGGTCAAGTAGAATTGAGTAATAGAGAGCTTATATTAATTTTGCAAAAGACTGTTAATAGATCTAGAAAGAATTGGTCCAAGAAACTTGATGATGCATTATGGGCCTATAGAACTGCATATAAAAATCCTATGGGTATGTCTTCGTATAAAATGGTTTATGGTAAAGCATGTCACTTACCTCTTGAACTAGAACATAAGGCATATTGGGCCATTAAAGAGCTCAATTATGATTTCAAACTTGCTAGTGAGAAGAGGTTGTTTGACATTAGCTCACTTGATGAATGGAGAACCCAGACTTATGAGAATGCCAAACTGTTTAAAGAAAAAGTTAAAAGATGGCATGATAAAAGGATACAAAAGCGTGAGTCTAATGTAGGTGATTATGTAGTTTAAGATTTTTGCAGGCAAACTTCTCTCTAAATGGGAAGGTCCTTATGTCATCGAGGAGGTCTATCATTCCGGTGCCATAAAAATCGACAGCTTCGAAGGCACAAATCCGAGGGTGGTGAACGGTCAAAGAATCAAACATTATATCTCAGGTAATCCCATAAATGTTGAAACTAATGTTATTGAAACCATAACCCCAGAGGAATACATAAGGGACACTGTCCAGAATGTTTCAGACCCCGAAAAGGAATAGGTACCTGGTATGGTAAGTAAACCGACTCCAAAACAGTTCTAATGGCAAAATTTCTCCGTTTTGGAATATTTAAGAAAATAGGAA
The DNA here is from genome assembly GCF_002162155.2 of Triticum dicoccoides. Taxonomy (NCBI): domain Eukaryota; kingdom Viridiplantae; phylum Streptophyta; class Magnoliopsida; order Poales; family Poaceae; genus Triticum; species Triticum dicoccoides. The sequence goes on along the minus strand of NC_041380.1, from coordinate 326,633,842 downwards.
AAATAAGAAGCAGTCTGGGAAGGACACGAGGCTTCCATGAGGGTGGAGGGCGCACCCTACCCCCTGGGCGCGCCCCCTGCCTCGTGGGCACCTCGTGTGCTCTCCGGACTCCGTTTTCTTGCACGATACTTCTTTTGGTCGGTAAATATTCACTATATAATCTCCCGAAGGTTTTGACCACCGTATCATGCAAATATCCTCTATTTTTATTTCGAGCTGTTTCTTCTGCGGATTTAGAGCAAGATGTCTTCTCAAGAGTCAGTCAGGGAGAGTCGGGCGTCTCATCCGACACCGGGGCCGAGAGCAAACAGCGAAGCTGACCACTTTGGTCCATCAACGGAAGAAGAGATTGAGGCTGACTTGAAAAGGATAGATGCCATGGAAGAGGATCAAGAAGTTACTTCTCGTTTCCGAGCTGGATTCACGATGGGGGACCTACAGAGCTCAGCCATTCCAAACTCGGTCATCCCTTCCAATGTTAGATTTATTTCTTATGAAAATATGAAAAAGAGTGTTATTTGTTCTCCAGCAGCTATGCAACATCCATGGGTGAAAGGAGCTTTAGCCGTTACGGGCAAGCTCCGTCAGGAAATAATGGACCTCAAGCAGCAAGTCAATAAGCTTGAAGAAGAGAACCATATCCTGAAGGGCATCATCGCCAAGAATATCATGTCACCATATCTGAAGAAGGAGACATAAACACATGGGTATGGGCACTCCCCCTTGGCAACTGCCAAGCTTGGGGGAGTGCCCCGGTATCGTATCACCATCACACTTTTATCTTTACCATTTTTCTTAGTTCAATCCTTTTGGTTATATCTTGATCTAGTTGTGAGTTTTGCTTTATGATCCTTCTATGTGATCGAGTCCGTGAGCTATATATAATAAAGATTAGTGTTGATTCAAGGGCTTGATTATCTTACTATGATCTTGAGAGAATAGAATAAAAGAGAAGAAATAAAAGGAAATAAAGAGATCATATGGATCTTATGGAGAGTAATGACTTCACATATAAAGAGTATGATGAATAAAAGTTGTTGTAAGTTGATAAACATAGTTTTGGTCATCGTTGCAATTAATAGGAAGTAATAAAGAAAGAGAGGTTTTCACATATAAATATACTATCTTGGACGTCTTTTATGATTGTGAGCACTCATTAAAGTATGATATGCTAAAGAGTTGACGTTGGACAAGGAAGACATCATAATGGGTTATGTTTTCTTACATCTGAGATAAATTATATTGCCATGGATCATCCAATATGTTGAGCTTGCCTTTCCCTCTCATGCTAGCAAAATTCTTTGCACCAAGTAGAGATACTACTTGTGCTTCCAAATATCCTTAAACCTAGTTTTTCCATGAGAGTCCACCATATCTACCTATGGATTGAGTAAGATCCTTCAAGTAAGTTGTCATCGTTGCAAGCAATAAAAATTGCTCTCTAAATATGTATGATTTATTAGTGTGGAGAAAATAAGCTTTATACGATCTTGTGATGTGGAAGAAATAAAAGCAATGTACTGCATAATAAAGGTCCATATCACAAGTGGCAATATAAAGTGACGTTCTTTCGCATTAAGATTTTGTGCATCCAACCATAAAAGCACATGACAACCTCTGCTTCCATCCGCGAAGGGCTTATCTTTGATTCTTGTCTTATACTTCATGCAAGAGTCACGGTGATCTTCACCTTTCCTTTTTACATTTTATCCTTTGGCAAGCACAATGTGTTGGAAAGATCTAGGTATATATAGCTAATTGGATGTGAGTTTTAATGAACTATTATTGTTAACATTACCCTTGAGGTAAAAAGTTGGGAGGCAAAACTATAAGCCCCTATCTTTCTCTCTGTCCGGTTAAAACTTCATAACCATAAATATCACGTGAATGTTAGCAATTGTGAAAGACTAAATGATGGTTGAGTATGTGGACTTGCTGAGAAGCTCTTATATTGACTCTTTCCTATGTTATGATAAATTGCAATTGCTTCAATGACTGAGATTATAGTTCGTTAGCTTTCAATGAAGTTTCCGATTCATACTTGAGTATGTGAATGAGTTGTTACTTTAGCATAAGAGATCATATGACAATATATATATATATGTTGCTGTTCTAAGAATGATCATGATGCCCTCATGTCTGTATTTTATTTTAGCGACACCTCTACCTCTAAACATGTGGACATATTTTTCAATTTCGGCTTTCGCTTGAGGACAAGCGAGGTCTAAGCTTGGGGGAGTTGATACGTCCATTTTGCATCATGCTTTTATATCGATATTTATTGCATTATGGGCTATTATTACACATTTTGTCACAATACTTATGCCTTTTCTCTCTTATTTTACAAGGTTTACATGAAGAGGGGGAATGGCGGCAGCTGGAATTCTGGGATGGAAAAGGAGCAAATATTAGAGACCTATTCTACACATCTCCAAAAGTCCTGAAACTCCACAGGAATTATTTTCAGAATATATAAAAAATATTGGGCGAAAGAAGTACCAGAGGGGGGCCACCCACCGTCCACGAGGGTGGGGGCGCGCCCTACCCCCTGGGCGCGATGTGTAGAATAGGTCTCTTATTTTACAAGGTTTACATGAAGAGGGGGAATGGCGGCAGCTGGAATTCTGGGATGGAAAAGGAGCAAATATTAGAGACCTATTCTACACATCTCCAAAAGTCCTGAAACTCCACAGGAATTATTTTCAGAATATATAAAAAATATTGGGCGAAAGAAGTACCAGAGGGGGGCCACCCACCGTCCACGAGGGTGGGGGCGCGCCCTACCCCCTGGGCGCGCCCCCTGCCTCGTGGGCCCCCTGGTGGCCCTCTGATGCCCATCTTTGGCTATATGGAGTCTTTCGTTGAGAAAAAATCATAAGCTAGCTCATGGGACAAAACTCCCCCGCCACGAGGCGAAACCTTGGCGGAACCAATCTAGGGCTTCGGCGGAGCTGTTCTGTCGGGGAAACTTCCCTCCGGGGGGGGGGGTGGAATCATCACCATCGTCATCACCAACGATCCTCTCATCGGGAGGGGGTCAATCTCCATCAACATCTTCACCTGCACCATCTCATCTCAAACCCTAGTCCATCTCTTGTATCCAATCTTTGTATCCAAACCTCAGATTGGTACCTGTGGGTTGCTAGTAGTGTTGATTACTCCTTGTAGTTGATGCTAGTTGGTTTACTTGGTGGAAGATCATATGTTCAGATCCATTATGCATATTAATACCCCTCTGATTATGAACATGAATATGATTTGTGAGTAGTTATGTTTGTTCCTGAGGACATGGGAGAAGTCTTGCTATAAGTAGTCATGTGAATTTGGTATTCTTTCGATATTTTAATGAGATATATGTTATCTCTCCTGTAGTGGTGTCATGCGAACGTCGAGTACATGTCACTTCACCATTTTTGGGCCTAGAGGGAGGCATTGGGAAGTAATAAGTAGATGATGGGTTGCTAGAGTGACAGAAGCTTAAACCCTAGTTTATGCGTTGCTTCGTAAGGGGCTGATTTGGATCCATATGTTTCATGCTATGGTTAGGTTTACCTTAATACTTCTGTTGTAGTTGCGGATGCTTGCCATAGGGGTTAATCATAAGTGGGATGCTTGTCCAAGTAAGGACAGTACCCAAGCACCGGTCCACCCACATATCAAATTATCAAAGTACCGAACGCGAATCATATGAACGTGATGAAAACTAGCTTGACGATAATTCCCATGTGTCCTGGGAGCGCTTTCCTTTATATAAGAGTTTGTCCAGGCTTGTCCTTTGCTACAAAAAGGATTGGGCCATCTTGCTGCATCTTATTTACTTTTGTTACTTGCTACCCGTTACAAATCACCTTATCACAAAACTATTTGTTACCGATAATCTCAATGCTTGCAGAGAATACCTTGCTGAAAACCACTTATCATTTCCTTCTGCTCCTCGTTGGGTTCGACACTCTTACTTATCGAAAAGGCTACAATAGATCCCCTACACTTGTGGGTCATTAGTCCATAATTCAAATTTGAACTACAACCACATGCTCCAGTGAAGCAAAATGGGTGGGAAATCGTACATGTGTCATTGGGTGCATGTTTAGGACTCGTTTAAGGAATGAGAATGAATTTCAAACTTGTCGTCATCCTGAAACAATGAGAATCTCGGTTTTTAAATCCCAATAAAGAAGTCACCCAAAAAACATGAAACTTTGCATGGTTTCATGACATTGCACATATATGCCGTGGTAAAAAACTCGTCCAGTTTGAGAAGAGGCGCACACATTAGTAGCCAACGAAGTCCTTTTTGAAACAAAAAGATGACCCGTTAATATCACAAACGGTTGTATCATATTTACCATGTCAAAATTTAACCATACATGGTGGTGTGCGTGCAGCTGTTTGATTAGATAGGACGAGCGCGAGAAGTCTGCCGTGCAGGCTCGACGGGACGCATGCATCCTCTCCACCTCGCAGGCTCGACGGGACACGTGCGAGCAGCAAGGCGGCCCATGCTCACCGGGAAGCGAGATCTTTGACCTCCATGCACCAGCCACCGCCCGCCTCGCTCACAACTTCTCCATTAATGGGTTAATTAAAGCACCTGGATGGAGGGTGTTTTCTTGTGATCCCATGGCAACATTTACTTTGTTCGTGTTTTCAACTAGTATTCCGCCCTAATTTAAATTGCCACATAGGGCAACGGATAATACGACCACAAATAAAATGGCAATGGATAATACAATGACAAATTTACAATGGCGCACATAATAATTGTCTTACATATTCTGGATAATTTAAAATGCCACATGCGGCAAAGCCCAGAAGACACGGGGGCAAGAGAAGAAGGAAATTGCAGACAATGATCTGGGTCGCTACTGTCTCTACTCGATGATGGATCACCGGGCGGTGAAATCCTCCAGCTCCTTCTTCAATTCCTCACGACTTTGCTTGAAAGCAGCCACGGGTTCCTCCACCTCCTGCTCGTGCTCGATCCGGAGCTTCCTCAAGCCACCCATCAGTTCCTTGACGACCACTTTCAGCGTCATCTCCGAGGCACTGCTCTGCTCATGCAGCATCTTGCAGCCGGTGGTCTCCTCCTCCTTCCCGGCTACCAACTTGAGGAGATTTGCATTGTCATCCATGAGTTGCTCGACGAGGCCGGTCGCCTTGTCAACCGAGGCATCGCTGATCTTGAGCAGCTTCATCAAGCCGTCGACCAGCTCCTGCTGCGTAGTGACGCCAGCGAGAATGTCGTCATCGTTGGTGAAGGACTTCAGGAACGCCGGCTCGTCGCGATGACCAACGCCGCGAATCCTCTTGTGAGAGCCCTCGCGTGCCCGTGAGAGCTTGTTCGAGGGCTCCGCGGCGCGCCCGAACATCTCTGTTGCGGCTGCGGCTTCGTGGCGGGACCTCTCTAGTGCTTCTGCGACCTTGGTCTTTGCTGCCTGGTTATATGGCCACCCTAAACCGATCATGGCAGAACGACTTGACAAAAAAAACCAGTTTTGTGGGTGATGAGGAGAGGAACCGTGAAGTAATTTTCGAGTGGGTAGTTTTTATAGCTCGGTGCTAAGTGTGAACACATATTAGTTTGATAGGTGTGAACAGATTTGCAATTACTTATTGTGTTGTAATCACCAATGTGACGAGAAACAAGGTCAAAATTTATTGATGGCAGAAGGTTGACCACGTGGTTGCTCGCTGTTGAGGCGGCCGCAGCATGCTCCGCTCTGGCGTCCCTGCACGCTCTGCTCTCCGTTGAGGCCAAGTTACAATGGCAACTGTTAATAATTCTTAATAGTTGTCTTACATATTCAGGATAATTTAAAATGCCAAATGCGGTAAGGCCCAGAGCACTCACGACCTACATATGCATACAATTATAATAAAATATAAGCTAAAAGGCTGAGCTGGTGGCCTTCCGACAATGGTCTTCTCGGACTCCATGATCAGCATAGCACCCTTGCGGCCGTTCACTTTGAGTGTCCCGACCCGCCTCCGCCTACGGAGCTGCTAGCGCTGGGAGGCTCTTAGGGCTGCTGGGCCTCTTCCAGAAGAGCTTGACAGCGTGCAATCGCGCGCATGACAACTCCGCGGAACCGCTCCATTTCCATGTCTCTAGCCTGGTAGCAAATTCCATCGATCACCTGCATCCTCAAGATATCACGTTGGCGATGTTCTACTTCGTCGGGGACGTCAACTCCGCCAAGGATGGGCTCAAGCCTGACCACCACATCATCGGGATCGAGGTTGACACGGCCGCCGCGGGCAATGATGACGCCGTAGGCTGCCTTTATCTTGACTGAATCGCAAAGGTCCTGTGCCCATTCCTTGCGGGGCATCAGGCTCTCGATGAGCACTGGTCACGGTGGCTCTTCGGGTGGGTCGTCGATCATGCCGCTGAGCAGCTCTGGATCTTTTGCACGATGGATGGCAAACTGCTCATCACACCTCCTCTACAATATGTCGATTGTGCTCCCAAGGTCCGTGACGCCGATATCGCTGCCGATGGGCCATGGTGCCTGCACCGGCCGATGAAGCTCTTGCTCCCCGACCTGCTTCGGCTCGTTCTCCTCGCCGAAGATGTAATGCAGGTAGGCGTCAACGTCGAATCTTTGGTCGTTGCCTGGCATGCTTGGAATAACTAATGGTAGATGGGTGAGGACTAGATCTTCGCAGAGTGTCGCGGCGGTGCGTTGCTGCCTGGGTTATATCCAGCAAGCCGTTAGCTGGTGGCGGGAAACCGGTGAGGGAATAGGCGTGGATTTTACAATTCATCCATGTGGAGCGTGGGAAGCATTCGCTGGAGCCCGGGAAGACTAAGTGGAGCACACACACAACCCGAATACTGTATCCGGTGCCACGTGTTATTTATCACACAAGTGTTAACATAAGGAAATGTATGCGTAACTTACTAATCATCGCACACGAGTACTCGCAGACGCATCGTGTGCGATACTCCTAGCCACCGCAAGCAACTAGTTTGCATTTTTCAAAGTTTTTTGTACACACAGAATCGCACACGAACTAACTGTATTAAGCGTCTGTGTTATAATTTCTCATCGCAAACAATTCATCTGAGTCGGCTGTTTGCCACGTATCACACACATCTTGTTAAGTTGAACCACTTCTGTTGCGTTCGCTAATCGAAAACAGTTCGTCCGAGTGAACCGTATGCCCTATATCACACACACCTTGATCTGGCTAACATTTTATGTTGCACTCCCTAATAGCAAACGGTTCATCGGAGCGAACTGTATGTCGTATATCGCACACACATTGATATGGATGCCCACATCTGTTGTTCTGTCTCATCGCAAACAGTTCGTACAGATCAACTGTATGCCCCTCATCGCACACGCAACTATAATCTGAACCGTGTTTGATGTATCATTCATCACAAACGTTTTGCATTGTTTTTGATGGTTTTCATACAACACTGTTTGCGATTATGGCATCGCACACAGTTTCTCGAAGGGTCTCTGATCGTAGTGTTGCGTTAGCAACATCCTGCAGTAGTGGTTAGTCATGAGTTAGTCTAACCTCTAGCTAAATTAGAGTATCCAAACAGGAGCAGTATAGGACATGCAAGTTCCTCAAAGCATACAGTCAAATTCGTAGCTGAAAGGGTCTTTTTTTGAAAATGGAACATCAAAGGATCTTCGAATGATATAATTTTCAAATTATATAAAATCTTATCAATAGTCAAAGGCATCCTCGAAGAATACATTAGGCCCTATATAAAATCTTATCAATAGTCAAAACCAAGTGTTACTACTACACCAAACAAGTTCAAAACGAGAAACTGGACCCACTGATGGCACGGCACGCCTGTCTCATTTGGTCCATCGGTCAAAGTGCTTCCTCTTCTTGGCATAACAATATAGTACAATAATTTTTTTAGAATGCTCTTGGCATGTCGCTAACATGTGATGAGTTAACCGACCTCAATAGACGGCAAAAACGCCAGCCCGCCGCACTTTGAGAGAGACAAGGAGCGAGAAGCGATATGGGCTGCTGGATTACTAGAGCTAGGTGTCGCACGAAGGCCAAGAAATATGGTGATAGCGTGGGTTAGCCATGTAGTATGACGTAACTACACTGGGCTGCCGTGTTTCATACTCTTCCGGTCTACTGTGGAGATGATTGGTTGATTTTATATCGCTGAATAATCTAAAATATTATGAGTGCATACGCTCCACCACGGGGTTCCTTCCTCCTTCTCGGTCGTCGGGCATGCATGTAATGCTTTAGGCCCCTCCCAATGCTCCACCTTGTACAAGTGCTAAGGCTGCCATGTAGGCAAAAAATCTGATGTGGCAAGGTAATTAAGAGGAGAGAGATGAGTGTGGTGACCCCAGGAAGAAACAATGCCAAGCGCGAGAACCTGGGCAAAACACTTCAATGGAAGAATCCCACCAATGCATGAAGAACTTTAGTTGCAAAATCATTAAATGAAGGATACTTAGCACCAACAAGTTAAGCACCTATGCATTGGGGTCTTTAGTTGCTAAAGTATTTAATATTCTTATCACTTCCTGTAAGCACCAATGCATTGAAAGCAACCTTAATTAGCAAATAAACATTCTTGTTTCTTGACATATCAACCAATCAGAGATGTGGGCGTGCATGTTTTCAATGACTCGAGACTACCAAACACGACATGCAGTGGTTAGTTCATTGCATGCAATGCTATTAATTAGCAAAATAAACATTAAGGGGTTGTTTGGTTCTAGGCCTAACCATGCCACACTTTGCCATACAATGTTGCCACGCTTGCCTAAGGTTAGGGGCTATTTGGTTCTAGGCCTAGCATTGCCACACTTTGCCATACATTTTTGCCAAGCTTGCCTAAGGTTAGTTCATCAAAATGAGAGCCACAAGTTGGCAAGCCTAAGGGAATCTTGCCTTATTTTTTGTGTGTATGACATGTGGGGTCCAAGTGTGGCTTGACTAAGGTGTGTCTTGAACCATACACTCACTTCATAGATTTTACCCTCATAGATTCCCTACGACCGAGAAGGAGCAAGGAACCTCGCGATAGAGCGTCTGCACTCATAATATTTTATATTACTCCCTCCGTCCAGGTGAATAAGTCGTCTTTTTTTTGATAAGGAATAAGTCTTCTTTGGTTATGCACCATGACCAAGAAGGAGGGAAAAACAAGAGAACTTTTGCCACAACTAACCTTAGGCAAAGTGTGGCTGCCACAAAAAGTGTGGCTATGGCCAGCACAAGTGTGGCAAGATTTGGCAAAAAAATGAGCGTATGACATGTGGACCATATAACTAGAGAAGTGTGGCAATGAACCAAACACATGTCTAAGATGTTGTGGCATGACTAAGGTTAGACGTGGCAACCTTAGGCTGGGAACCAAACAGGCCCTATGTTCTTCCACTTTTTTACGTGAGCTTTGTTCATCCTTTTGCCAACACGCGAGACATCTAGCATCAAGGTGCACGTGTCATGTAAGAAAATGGAGATAAGCAGTGCGTAAGTGAGTCGTGTACTTCGATGGCACCTAGTACTACGCAATATTTTTTCTCCTCGATGGCACATGAATAGTGCACGTACTCAATGACGGAGCACGGGATGGTAGCCATGGACATGGTCGGCCCTTTTTGGAGAGAGTACTAAATAAGTTTGACGTGCCCCGTCAAGTCGCAGAATGACGAGCTCCCTCACCAACAGCACGAGGAGAAACTTTTGCTTACAAGCGGTGGACGTGCAACAGTTCATTCGGTGTCAGATTGCTAGAAGTACTATTGTAGTACCATCATTATTGTCCGACTTCCGGAAGAGGAGAAGAGCCAAGCGCAAGGTCACCTACTAACCTAGTACTACTAAATGAATTGCTGCATGGTTAATTAATATAGGCGGCTCTTCCAGCGGCACATCATTAACATAGTGCTCTTGCAGCAGCAAGTACTCTCTTCATAAAGAAAAATGAAGGATTGGAGTGGCATGTCCACTTGAATCCCATAGCATTAACACAATGTTCCCCTAAAAAACCAGAGTGTTTGACACATGAAAAACAAAGGAAGTGAAAAAAAAGTAGGGTGGATGCTAGATTGCCAATTAACACATGATTACATTGGGAAAAAATCTTATAGCATTCTATCCTATGAATCAAACGACCAATGTAGGTAGCACGGTGCTGCCTCTCATCGACCTCCTCTCCAGGAGTTTTCTTCTAGTAGTGGCAGAGCTTAGGCCAAGGACACAATTGATTTTCAAGTAGGGCTCGATTAACTCAACTATGTCTCCTAGCTAGCAGCACCCACCTGCAAATGAGCGCCACCGTGAGCTGCGCGACAATGATAGAGGCTCTGGGAGGACCAGAGATAGGCGGGCGACGAGCCGACAGGGTAGCCTGACGGCCCCTTGAGCTTGAAAGGCACCCACATGATCTCCTCTCCTCGTAGGGAAGGTCGCGGTCCATTGGGTACATCTCCAACGACATTCGCGGCTTCCGACGACGTCGTTGCCATTTCATTAGTGCAAATAATTAGTCAATTCCTAGTCAACAATCAAAACCGCCTAAACTCTAACATGTGAACACTAAAACCGCTCAAGGGGGTGATATACCCGGTTTTAGAGATTTAAGGGTAAAAATCGAACCAAAATTGACTTTGGGGGGTTATTTGTCCATCAACTTACATTTGAGGGTGAAAAATATACTTATTTGAATGGTCTGCTGGTCAGAGTATTCTTTTTAGATTTATAACATGTGGGACCGAGTGTGAGCGAACCGACCTCAATCGATGGCAAAATCGCCTGCCGGACACACTTTGAGAGAGACGAGGAGCAAGAAGCGAAACGGGCTGGTCGTGTCATGGAAGAAAATGGTTGGTCTCATGTTTAAAACTTGTTGTACTATAGTAGAGGTAGATGTAGATGTAGTGTAGATGTAGATGCATATGTAGATGTACATGTTGAGATGTAGGGATAAGTGAGACTCACCAACGGTCACCAACGTAGGCCGAGTACGTGCACGAATCACCCACAAAAAAGGAGTACATGCACGAAGAGAAAAATTGCATGCACGGACGCATGTACTATGTGCCTCATTCCCTAACACACGCGCGCGGGTACACAATGGAGCTCATTTCTGGATGAAGAGGCATCTCACGTGATAATTTGACGCGTTTGGTAGTTGTTCACTTAGTGGAGGGTCGGGAACCACACGTGGACGAATCAAAGTTCAACCATGACGCGATGGCGTGTTTGTTTTTAATTTTTTTCTTCAATGGAATGTGCACAATTTTTTTCTTGGATGGCACGTCAATTGTGCACATACTCAATGACGGAGCATGGGATGGGATGGTAGCCACGGACATGGTCGACCCTTTTTGGCGAGTACTACACTGGTACTTTGATGTACATTTTGAAAAAAACTACTACTTTGATGTGTCATGTCAACTCGCAGAATGATGAGAAGCTTGCTTACTACTCCCTCTACATAGCCCACACTTTGTACGGCTAGTTATAGTGGGAGTAACTTAGCACACTCGATGAAAATTTTGCTTATGTGGCAAGTAGTTAATGAGAAGTGGTAACATGCTCATGATGTTTCTTGCATACTATTAACCATGCTCTAAGTGTGGTGTTGTGCAAGAAAATGGTTGGTCCGGATATGTGGCTATACTAATAGTAGAGGAAGATGTTTAAACATGACTAGCCCGTTAGTAGAGGTAGATGTTTAAATTTTGCTTATGTGGCAAGTAGTTAATGAGAAGTGGTAACATGCTCATGATATTTCTTGCTTACGAGGAACAAGTAGACTAGTGTCATATGCATGAAACTAGTGAGTATGGGAGCACATGCTATTTCCCTGTCTGGACCGATCCCAAGTTGGCTTCTCACCTTCTTGACCCACCAAAAACCCCTCCCCCCTCCCGCGCGCGCTTCCCGCCTGGCGCCAGCTGAGCCTGCCACTCCATATTGATGGCAAGTCATGGCGACGCAACCTCTCACTGCTTCCGCCGTTGAAGCGGCACGCCGACCTAGGGCATCACCCGCTGCACGCCCCGCATTTCAGACTACATAGTGGAGAGTAACTGTAGAGCAAGTACTACAATTAGATGACATAAACAGGCTATAAGGATTTCAATATAGTATTTGTGCTTAGTTGAAGGAGAGAGAAGAGGAGAGAGAAGAGAAGCGGGCTGTAAACTTGTAGCCGGTTGTAGCAGGAGCTCCAACATACTTTGTGAGACAAAAGGTGGGGCCGTTATTAATGATATAGTATTATACTAAAGGGACTAACTATTGTACTAGCAGGCTATTAGGTTGGTTCTAGATGATGTGTCAACTTCATATAGCCGGATGTTGGCTATACTATTAACCATGCTCTAAGTGTGGTGTGAGTGGGACTAAAGTTTAGTCCCATACTGCTACTAGGTGAGTGTGAGTTGCACCACTTTATAATGTGTTCTATTCTAGCATTTGCATGAGCATGATAATAGGACACCTACACGCGCACTCTTCAGGAATGAGCCTGTCAAAGGACAAAAGCTATGCACGTGATCTATATTTTTGTTGGTCGGAAAATTTATTAAGTCATTAATTAATAATTAACAGACACCTTAATTACTCAACCGTTTCTGATTCTTTTGGATACTGGGGCTATTATTGACTTGGACATGGGGTTTGGGCCAAAGGCCTACTCCCTCCGTCTCAGTTTAAAGGGTGTGTGCGTAGTTCCAGATCATCCATTTGACTAACTAAATATGAGTTATATGTCACCAAAAGTATATCATTGGATTCTTAAGCCGATGTAGTTTCTAAACATATATTTTTCATCACATATAATACATATATAGCTAGTTAAATTCTCAACCTAGAACGACGTGCATGCCCTATGAACCGAGATGGAGTACTATTATGCTTGGTCTTACTTGCACGACCGACCTAACAGGCTCTACCCTAGCCGCCACTGTATCATATGGTTTCGCACCGTTCCAGATCTTAGTGCCGCCACACAATTCTTCTCCATCCCTCCTTCTAGCATACACCACGAGAAGGGACAGCAGTCCTCCCAACCCCGCCTTTCGTGATCCTGTACGGGAGAGGGGTGGTCAGATTTTTGGGGAGCACACTCCTGTGACTGCTACCAGCAACCACTTCCTCAACGACAACCTTCTTCCCCGACCTCGGTAACCTCATCATCAACGACATGAGTGACAACATCAACCAAAGCGGTTCTGCTCCCGCCGTATAGTATGTGATTCTGTCCTCCTGGTTTAGTACGCATCATTACTTTGATCTTTGCAATTGTCGTCATGATCTATTTACTATTGATTTGGATTAAATCTCATAGTAAATTGCTCATATATTCAACAATGCAGTCCAAAAACCTGATTATAGGCAATTTACTCCGAGTGGTTTTGCTGCGTTTTTTAAGTTGCCTACTTTTAAGGGCGTGCAATATAAAAGGTGGCGCACAAGACTAGTATATTGGTTTTAGATCATGTACTGCTATGACGCCACTAAGGGTAAGCCTGAGGGCGATCTTAATCCTACATAGCAGCAAGCTTTTGAGAACATGATACCCTCTTCAAAGCCGCCCTGCTGAGTGTTCTTCACGATTCCATTGTGGATTCATATATGTCGTTTGATAGCGGCAAAGACATGTGGACTGCGCTCGAGGCCACGTTTGGGGCCTCGGGCGCTGGCAACGAGTTGTATGTCATGGAGCAATTCTGTGACTACAAGATGACTGATGAGCACTCTGTTGTTCAGCACACTCATGAGATACAGTCACTCGCTAAGGAACTTGAGTACTTTAAGTGTGTGTTGCCAGACAAATTTGTTGCTAGGACCATCATTGCCAAGCTTCCACCTTCATGGAACAATTTTGCTACTTCTCTGAAAAACAAGAGACATGAGTTTTCTGTTTCGGATCTCATTAGCACTCTTGATTTTGAAGAGAAGGCGAGAGCAAAAGACACACGTGCTCGGGTCGCTGAGGGAGCTTCTAGTGCCCACATGGTACACGATAAGAACTTCCAGCCCAACCAGCCCCAAAACAACACGAACAAATCTCAGGGGAAAGGCAAGTTTGATGCAAAGAACAAGCTATCACATTCTACCAACTTCAAGAAGAATTCTCATAACGAGAAGGGATACAAACCTCAATTTTGGTAGCACCACACAAAATTTATATGGCTGCATCTACCTGCTGTCAGCTACCCTCATGGTGCTCCAGGTATTCCTACATTCGTAACTAGGTACAAGGACCACCGCAAGATGAAATAAGCTTATTCGTACGTTGACTTGCTGATGGCAATGCGGAACGACCCTGTCATGTGTGGAGGAGCAAACAAGTAGTGTAGTCGAAGGTGGAAATCAACTAAGGACTTATGAAATTATATATAATCTTCCTCAGGCAGGTCAGTGATGACCCACAAGTGTAGGGGATATATCATAGCATTTTCGATAAGTAAGAGTGTCGAACCCAACGAGGAGCAGAAGGAAATGATAAGCAGTTTTCAGTAAGGTATTCTCTGCAAGCATTGAAATTATCGGTAATAGATAGTTTTGTGATAAGGTAATTTGTAACGAGTAGCAAGTAATAAAAGTAAATAAGGTGCAGCAAGATGGCCCAATCCTTTTTGTAGAAAAGGACAAGCCTGGACAAACTCTTATATAAAGTAAAGCGCTCCTAAGGACACCATGGGAATTATCGTCAAGCTAGTTTTCATCATGCTCATATGATTCGCGTTCGGTACTTTGATAATTTGATATGTGGGTGGACTGGTGCTTGGGTACTGTCCTTCCTTGGACAATCATCCCACTTATGATTAACCCCTATTTCAAGCATCCGCAACTACAACAGAAGTATTAAGGTAAACCTAACCATAGCATGAAACATATGGATCCAAATCAGCCCCTTACGAAGCAACACATAAACTAGGGTTTAAGCTTCTGTCACTCTAGCAACCCATCATCTACTTATTACTTCCCAATGCCTTCCTCTAGGCCCAAACAATGGTGAAGTGTCATGTAGTCGGCGTTCACATGACACCACTAGAGGAGAGACAACATACATCTCATCAAAATATCGAACGAATACCAAATTCACATGACTACTTATAGCAAGACTTCTCCCATGTCCTCAGGAACAAACGGAACTACTCACAAAGCATATTCATGTTCATAATCAGAGGGGTATTAATATGCATAATGGATCTGAACATATGATCTTCCACCAAGTAAACCAACTAGCATCAACTACAAGGAGTAATCAACACTACTAGCAACCCACAGGTACCAATCTAAGGCTTTGGGACAAAGATTAGTTACAAGAGATGAACTAGGGTTTGAGATGAGATGGTGCTGGTGAAGATGTTGATGGAGATTGACCCCCACCCGATGAGAGGATCGTTGGTGATGACGATGGTGATGATTTCCCCCTCCTAACGGGAAGTTACCCCGGCAGAACAGCTCCACCGGAGCCCTAGATTGGTTCCGCCAAGGTTCCGCCTCGTGGCGGCGGAGTTTCTTCCCGAAAGCTTGATTATGATTTTTTTCCTCCACGAAAGACTCCATATAGCCAAAGATGGGCATCAGAGGGCCACCAGGGGGGCCACGAGGCAGGGGGCGTGCCTAGGGGGTAGGGCGCGCCCCCACCCTCGTGGACGGTGGGTGCCCTCCCTCTAGTACTTCTTTCGCCCAAATTTTTTATATATTCTGAAACGTGCTCCTGTGAAGTTTCAGGACTTTTGGAGATGTGCAAAATAGGTCTCTAATATCTGTTCCATTTCTAGCCCAGAATTCTAGCTCCCGGCATTCCCCCTCTTCATGTAAAACTTGTAAAATAAGAGAGAATAGGCATAAGTATTGTGACATAATGTGTAATAACAGCCCATAATGCAATAACTATCGATATAAAAGCATGATGCAAAATGGACGTATCAACTCCCCCAAGCTTAGACCTCGCTTGTCCTCAAGCGAAAGCCAAAATCAAAAAATATGTCCACATGTTTAGAGATAGAGGTGTTGATAAAATAAACATGAGGGCATCATGATCATTCTTAGAACAGCAGCCAGCATATATATATATACATATATATATTGTCATATGATCTCTTATGCTAAAGTAACAATTCAATCACAATTTCAAGTATGAATCATAAACTTCATTGAGAACTAACAAAGTATAATCTCAATCATTGAGGCAATTGCAATTTATCATAACATCAGAAAGAGTCAATAAGAGCTTTTCAACAAGTCCACATACTCAACCTTCATTTAGTCTTTCACAATTGCTAATACTCACACGATATTCATGGTTATGAAGTTTTAATCGAACACAGAGAAAGATAGGGGCTTATAGTTTTGCCTCCCAACCTTTTACCTCAAGGGTAATGTCAACAATAATAGTCCATGAAAACTCACATCCAATTAGCTATATATACCAGGATCTTTCCAACACATTGTACTTGCCAAAGGATAAAATGCAAAAAGGAAAGGTGAAGATCACTGTGACTCTTGCATGAAGTATAAGACAAGAATAAAATATAGGCCCTTCGCAGAGGGAAGTAGAGGTAGTCATGTGCTTTTATGGTTGGATGCACAAAATCTTAATGCAAAAGAACGTCACTTTATATTGCCACTTGTGATATGGACCTTTATTATGCAGTCCATCGCTTTTATTTCTTCCACATCACAAGATCGTATAAAGCTTATTTTCTCCGCACTAATAAATCATACATATTTAGAGAGCAATTTTTATTGCTTACAATGATGACAACTTACTTGAAGGATCTTACTTAATCCATAGGTAGATATGGTGGACTCTCATGGCAAAACTAGGTTTAAGGATTTTTGGAAGCACAAGTAGTATCTCTACTTGGTGCATAGAATTTGGCTAGCATGAGAGGCAAATGCAAGCTCAACATGTTGTATGATCCATGACAATATAATTTATCTTAGATGTAAGAAAACATAACCCGTTATGTTGTCTTCCTTGTCCAACATCAACTCTTTAGCATGTCATATTTTAATGAGTGCTCACAATCATAAAAGATGTCCAAGATAGTATATTTATATGTGAAAACCTCTCTTTCTTTATTACTTCCTATTAATTGCAACTATGACCAAAACTATGTTTGTCAACTCTCAACAATTTTTATTCATCATACTCTTTATATGTGAAGTCATTACTCTCCATAAGATCCACATGATCCCTTTATTTATTTTTATTTATTCTCTTTTATTCTATTCCCTGAAGATCATAGAAAGATAATCAAGCCCTTGACTCAACACTAATCTTTATTATATATAGCTCACGGACTCAATTACATAGAAGGATCATAAAGCTAAATTCAAAACTAGATCATTCTAAAACTTTATTCTACTAGATCAAGATATTACCAAAAGGATCGAACTAAGAAAAACGGTAAAGATAAAAGTGTGATGGTGATATGATACCGGGGCAGACCCCCAAGCTTGGCAGTTGCCAAGGGGAGTGCCCATACCCAATACTCAGTTCTTCTTTGTTAGTGAAGAAGGTGTTGGCAATGATGGATATTCGCACATCGAGCGTAGGAGATCCTCCAATTTGCGGATAATGCCCTTGAGTGCGATGATATGCTCCTTCAACAAAATAGTTTTCACTTGTGAGATACTTGTTTTCAATACGAGCTAACTCAATCATCTTGAAAGCCTCAATCTACGTTGGGGTAAAGAGATTGTGGTTAGGTTGAAGGATGTCTTCTTCTGCTACTGCCGGAACTTGGTCCCCCATGGCCTTCTTGATCCCATCATCCTTGTTGATTTCTCTGGGCTCTTCTCTCTTCAGCTCTGTCTTCATTAGCCAAGCATCATTACCCTGATTGTTGGAGGAGGAGGGAGACAACATGATGCCTGGCCTTGACAACCCTGGCAGAAAATAGCTCGTAAGAAAAATAGGAGATAATTACGTGATACGATGGTCAAAACCTTCGGGAGATTATATAATGAATTTTTGCCGACCAAAAGAAGTATCGTGCAAGAAAACGGAGTCCGGAGAGCACACGAGGTTCCCACGAGGCAGGGGGCACGCCCAGGGGGTAGGGCGCGCCATGCACCCTCGTGGAAGCCTCATGTCCTTTCTGGACTGCTTGTTATTTTCCTATTTTCTTAAATATTCCAAAACGGATACAAATTTCCATTAGAACTGTTTTGGAGTCGGTTTACTTACCGTACCATGTACCTATTCTTTTTCGGGGTCTGAAACATTCTGGAAAGTGTCCCTTATGTGTTCCTCTGGGGTTATGGTTTCAATAACATTAGTTTCAACATTTATGGGATTACCTGAGATATAATGTTTGATTCTTTGACCGTTCACCACCCTCGGATTAGTTCCTTCGAAGTTGTTGATTTTTATGGCACCAGAATGTTAGACCTCCTCGATGACGTAAGGACCTTCCCATTTTGAGAGGAGTTTGCCTGCAAAAAATCTTAAACGAGAGTTGTATAACAATACATATTCACCTACATTAAACTCACGTTTTCGTATCCTTTTATCATGCCATCTTTTAACTTTTTCTTTAAATAGTTTGGCATTCTCATAAGCCTGGTGAGGGAGTCCTGGATTAGGGGGTGTTCGGATAGCCGAACTATACCTTCTGCCGGACTCCTGGACTATGAAGATACAAGATTGAAGACTCCGTCCCGTGTCCGGAAGGGACTTTCCTTGGCGTGGAAGGCAAGCTTGGCGATAGGGATGTTCAGATCTCCTACCATTGTAACCGACTCTATGTAACCCTAACCCTCTCCGGTGTCTATATAAACCGGAGGGTTCTAGTCCGTAGGACAACATACACATCAACAATCATACCATAGGCTAGCTTCTAGGGTTTAGCCTCTCTGATCTCGTGGTAGATCAACTCTTGTAATACCCATATCATCAATATTAATCAAGCAGGACATAGTGTTTTACCTCCATCGAGAGGGCCCGAACCTGGGTAAAACTTCGTGTCCCCTGCCTCCTGTTACCATCCGGCCTAGACGCACAGTTCGGGACCCCCTACCCGAGATCCGCCGGTTTTGACACCGACATTGGTGCTTTCATTGAGAGTTCCTCTGTGTCGTCGCCGTCAGGCCTGATGGCTCCTACGATCATCAATGGCGATGCAGTCCAGGGTGAGACCTTCCTCCTCAAACAGATCTTCGTCTTTGGCGGCTTCGCACTGCGGGCCGATTCACTTCGCCATCTAGAGCAGATCGAAAGCTACGCCCCTGGCCATCAGGTCAGATTCGGAAGTTTAAACTACACGGCCGACATCTGCGGGGACTTGATCTTCGACGGATTCGAACCACTGCCGAGCGCGCCGCACTGTCTCGACGAGCATGATCTAGCTCTGCCGCCGAACAGTGCCCTGGAGGCCGCACCCGCATCGGCTCCGACCCCTAGTTCGGAGCTGACCGCGCCGATCGAGGATGGGCGGTTGGACGCCACCTCGGGGGCTGCGATCCCAACGGCGGTTGAGCCAAACACCAGCCCCGTACTCTGCAAGACTCATGACTCCATGGAGCCGGACTCTTCTCCGGACTCCGAACCCTCCGTGCCCCTGCCGAGCGAATCCGATTGGGCGCCGATCATGGAGTTCACGGCCACGGACGTCTTTCAGCACTCGCCTTTCGGTGATATCTTGAAATCACTAAAGTCTCTCTCTTTGTCAGGAGAGCCCTGGCCGGACTACGGTCAACAAGGTTGGGGTACGGACGACGAAGAAATTCAAAACCCACCCACCACCCACTTTGTAGCCACTGTCGACGACTTAACCGACATGCTCGACTTCGACTCCGAAGACATCGACGGTATGGACACCGATGAAGGAGATGATGAAGAACCAGCGCCTACTAGGCCCTGGAAAGCCACCTCGTCATATGACATATACATGGTGGACACCCCAAAAGAGGGAGAGGGCGATGGAACAGCGGAGGATGACCCCTCCAAGAAACAGCAAAAGCGCCGATGTCAGCGGCGCCGCTCAAAATCCCGCCAACACAAAAACAGCGATTCAAGCACGGGAGATAATAATACCCCGGAAAGCGCCGAAGGACATCCCCCCGAGCAAGATTTAGCATAGGGGGATGGAGAAACTAGCCCCCATGGGAGAGCGGCTGACAGAGAGGTCGAGGACGATAATCATATGCCTCCCTCCGAACACGAGGCAAGCCTCGACGATGACGAATTCGTTGTGCCAGAGGATCCCGTCGAACAAGAGCATTTTCAGCGCAGGCTTATGGCCACGGCAAGAAGCCTCAAGAAAAAACAGCAACAGCTTAAAGCTGATCAAGATCGGCTAGTCGATAGATGGACTAAAGTCCTTGCGGCCGAAGAGCATAAACCCGAACGCCCCTCAAAGTGCTACCCAAAGCGCAAGTTGCTACCCCGATTAGAGGAGGAAGCACTTAACGCGGCCGACAGGCCACCTCGTGGCCGCGACAGAGAGGCCTCATGGCCCTCCACCCAAGCCGCAGCCTGTACCAAGGCACGGGAATATGCACCGGACTTACGTAATATGTTGGAGGAAAAGGCAAGGCAAACAAGATCGATCTACGGATCGCGTGGGCGCCCCACGGCTCGAGACGTTAACCATCACGCCGGTCACAAATTCGGCAGGGCCAAACACAGTAGACAAAGCTCATTGGAGCTACGTCATGATATAGCCCAGTACAGAGGCGCCGCACACCCATTGTGCTTCACAGACGAAATAATGGATCATCAAATCCCCGAGGGTTTCAAACCCGTAAACATCGAATCATATGATGGCTCAACAGATCCCGTGGTATGGATCGAGGATTATCTCCTTCATATCCACATGGCCCGCGGCGATGATTTCCATGCCATCAAATACCTCCCACTCAAGCTTAAAGGACCAGCCCGGCAGTGGCTTAACAGCTTGCCAATAGGGTCAATCAGCTGTTGGGAGGACCTGGAAGCCGCATTCCTTGACAATTTCTAGGGCACTTATGTGCGACCCCCAGACACTGACGACCTAAGCCACGTAATTCAGCAGCCAGACGAATCGGTCAGGAAATTCTGGACACGGTTCCTAACAAAGAAAAATCAAATACTCGACTGTCCGGACGCAGAGGCCTTAGCAGCCTTCAAGCATAATATCCGTGACGAGTGGCTTGCCCGGCACCTAGGACAGGAGAAGCCGAAATCTATGGCAGCACTCACGGCACTCATTTCCCGCTTTTGCGCGGGAGAAGACAGCTGGCTTGCTCGTAGCAACAATATGACCAAGAACCCTGGTTGTTCGAACACCAAGGACATTAGTGGCAGGTTGCGTCGCAACCAGCAGAAGCTCCGCATCAACGGCGACAATGCTAAGGATACGGCAGTTAATGCCGGATTCAGAGGCTCTAAATCCGGTCAGCGGAAAAAGTCATTCAAAAGGAATCCCAGGGGCCCGTCCAGCTTGGACCGAATACTCGAACGCTTGTGCCAAATACATGGCACCCCCGAAAAGCCGGCCAATCACACCAACAGGGACTGTTGGGTGTTCAAGCAGGCAGGCAAATTAAGCGCCTACAATGAGGACAAGGGGCTGCATAGCGATGATGACGAGGAGCCCCGGCCGCCGAACAACAATGGACAAAAGGGTTTTCCCCCACAAGTGCGGACAGTGAACATGATATACGCCACCCACGTCCCCAAGAGGGAGTGGAAGCGCGCGTTAAGGGACGTATACGCGGTAGAGCCAGTCGCCCCAAAGTTCAACCCATGGTCCTCCTGCCCGATCACCTTTGATCGAAGTGACCATCCCACTAGCATCCATCATGGAGGATTCGCCGCATTGGTTCTCGACCCAATTATTGACGGATTTCATCTCACTAGAGTCCTTATGGATGGCGGCAGCAGCCTGAACCTGCTTTACCAGGATACAGTGCGAAAAATGGGCATAGATCCCTCGAGGATTAAGCCCACCAAAATGACCTTTAAAGGCATAATACCAGGTGTAGAGGCCAGCTGTACAGGCTCAGTCACACTTGAAGTGGTCTTCGGATCTCCGGATAATTTCCGAAGCGAGGAGTTAATCTTCGACATAGTCCCGTTCCGCAGTGGCTATCATGCACTGCTCGGGCGAACTGCATTCGCCAAGTTCAATGCGGTCCCGCACTATGCATACCTTAAGCTCAAGATGCCAGGCCCTTGAGGAGTCATTACGGTCAATGGAAACACCGAACGCTCCCTCCGAACGCAGGAGCACACGGCGGCCCTTGCAGCGGAAGTACAAAGCAGCCTCTCCAGGCAGTTCTCTAGTCCGGCCATTAAACGTCCGGACACCGTCAAGCGCGCCCGGAGTAACCTACAACAAGACCACCTAGCACGTTCCGAGCAGGCGTAGCAATGTGGCCCCAACCCCAACCCTCGCAAAAAGGCGACGCCAGTACTTCGCGTACATAACTATGCTCTAGAAATACCATGGGCACAGGGGGAGGGGCACCATCACGGCACGCCCACAACACGGCCTAAACCGCACCAGGGGCTGCCAATTTTTTCCTTTTCTCTTACTTTCAGGACTCCACTTTTCGGAAGGTCTGTTCGGCAGTTCAATTGCTGCACAAACGATGCAAGAATCAGGGAAGCAGACAAGCCATGCCACATTACGAAAATCACAGGTGGTCTCTATCACGAGCAGTATACCTGCTCCACATACTATTCCGCAGCTTGCCCCTGGAGCAGACATGCTAAATAGTTCAACTTTACGTTTCTCGCATCACTTGTATCGTTCTGCTTTGATCGCAACTATTTCCAATAAACAATGCATAGCTTTTGTCTATTTTCGCATTATCTTTTTATAAATAAATGTTCCTTAATGACATGTTGCATCCATACAATCTGGTACGGCCAAAATACGCCAGGGGCTTCAGTACCCCTCAATATGGTGTGAGAAGTCCGAACACTTTCACAAGTGCGGCACCCCGAACTTATAGCATTATATGCATCGGCTCCGAATCATGTCTTGGGTCAATAGTTGGGTTTGCCCGGCTCCTATGTGTTGGTGCCTTACGTTCCGCTATATCGGCTAATGTAGCACTAGGAGAACCACTGCGATTGTGCCCCAGTTGAGCTGGGCCGAGCACCTCAGTAGAGAAAGCTAAAACTGACTGTCATGATGAAGCGAGAGCTGGTCGCTGTTCGAGAGGTTTCTTCGAGTCCCTAAAGACTTATGCTGCTTCGGGCGAGGAGTCGGCTCTGTCTGGCCAAGGCGTGGATAGCGCCCCGAAATCAGTCTTCCGAATACTAGGGGCTTCGCCGAAATTTAAAATTATAGAATTCTATGGCTAAGTGAGAGTGTTCACGCGTTATAGTCCGATTGCCTCGTTCGCTGGGCTGAGCGCCTCCCTCGAAGGACCCAAACATGGGAAAAAGAGTGCTCAGGTTTATCCCCGAACACCCCAGCACTAGCGGCATGGGGGCAGAAGCCGACAACTCGCCATTTCTCAGAATTGATAAACAGCCGCACAGAAGGTAATATTTTAAATTCAGACAGCATTGCTAAGCGCATATGAACAAGTTTCCAGCGCACAGGACAAAACGAGTGAGTTTTACTCAAAAATTACATCCCTAGTACATTCATCCGCCACAAGGCGGGCACCCTTCAGAACATCCGTATAGTAATTTTCGGGCTTGCGATGCTCTTTCCCCCGCAGTGGCCCGTCATTCACAAGCTTCTCAGCATCCAGCTTGCCCCAGTGCACCTTAGCACGGGCAAGGGCCCTACGGGCACCTTCGATGCAGACGGAGCGCTTGATAACCTCGAGCCTTGGATAGGCCTCCACCAGCCGCCGCACCAGCCCGAAATAGCTCCCAGGCAGGGCTTCTCCAGGCCACAGCCGAACTAGGAGGCCCTTCATGGCCTGTTTGGCCGCCTTGTGGAGCTCGACCAGTTGCTTCAGCTGGTCGCTCAGGGGCACGGGGTGTCCGGCCTCAGCATACTGAGACCAGGACACCTTCTCCGTCGAGCTGCCCTCCTCGGCTCGATAGAATGCGGCGGCATCAGATACACTCCGGGAAGATCTGCAAATTCCCCTGGAGAGCTCCGGACTCGGGTAAGTATCAAGTAACTCATGTTTATATGTTTACTTTGCATAAAAAATGCCTTACCCGCCGCTATCTTCTTCACCTCATCCAACTCCTGGAGGGTCTTCTAGGACTCAGTCTTGGCAGACTTGGCATTTTCTATGGCTACCGCGAGCTCGGACGCTCGCGTCTTCGAGTCAAGCTCCAAACTCTCATGTTTCTTCATGAGAACCTGGAGCTCTTGCCGCACCTTGCTAACCTCCGCCTCATACCTCTCCCGCTCGGTGCGCTCCGCGGCCGCACTTTTCTCGGCCTCGAGCAGCGCTTGCTTAAGGGTCGCCACCTCAGACGTGGCCCCTACAATAGCCATGTCAATCCTGTCATTTTTTTTGCAATTGCACCTTTTTTTATATACATATTCAAACAGGGTATTTCTTACCTTCCTTCTCCTCGAGCTGCTTCTTGGCACACCCAAGCTCTTGCTCGGACTTCTCGAGGCTCTGCTTCAGCACGTCCACTTCCGTAGTTAGTGTGGCGGACGCTAGTAGAGAAATCTGCATACGCATATTGACTCCTTTTGTTAGACTCCTGCGAATTCTTTGATCCTCTATTCGGCTTTTCTTCCCGAACGCCCAACAGAGCATCAGGGGCTACTGTCTATGCGGTAATATCATTTAAACATTCTTTACTTACCTCAAAGCCTGTTAAAAGGCTAGTGCAAGCTTCAGTCAGCCCGCTCTTGGCGGACTGAACCTTCTGGACCACCACACTCATAATAGTGCGGTGTCCCTCGTCGATGGAGGCGCCTTCGAGCACCTCCAACAAATTTTCCGGCGCCCCCGGTTGGACGGGGGTCATCGGCACGGTGGGCTTGTTCCTCTTGGAAGGAGGTCCCCCACCGGACTCTGGATCCTTTGAAGGTTCCGGAGCGGTGTCCGACCTTGAGCCGGACTTGGAGCCCTGAGGGGTTTCATTCCCTTCACTCCTGGAGTCCGGGAGGTCGCCTTGCGGCTCCTCCAGGACCACCTCCTCCCGGCTTGGAACCTGTTGGGACAACACTTCGGTGTCGTCCGTAGGGCGGGGGGATGAAGCCGTCGGAAGCGAGTTCACATCCGACGGATCCAGTGAGCCGCTCGACGATGCGTCGAGCCGGTCTTGGGGTGGGCTGCATAAACATATTCGACATAAGGGAAAGCTACGCATAAAACGAATACTATGAATTACTCCGGTATCCGGATACTTACGATCTCGCCAGGGGCTTGGCCCTGGGCTGCCACTCCTCTCCACCGTCGTTGGCGTCGGGGGAGTAGTCCGGAGGATGGGTTTTTCCTCTCTTGGACCCTCCGGCCTCCTCAGAGAGGGCGGCCTTCCTTTTCTTCTCTCCTCCCGTTGGAGGGGGAGAGGTCTCTTCTCCTTCCTCCTCGTATTCACGGGAGGAATGCGCCTCGGAGCCGCCGGATGATGAATCCAACACCTCCTAGCGCGGGGCACTCCTTCGAGTCCCCGCGGCCTTCTTCTCCGGCACCATGTAGGGTGCCGGAACCAGCAGCTTCTCCAAACGGGCGTCCGTTGGGCCTTCGGGCAAGGGAGCCGGATAGTCGATCTGTTCGGACGTCACCTCCCAATCCTGTCAAATATAAAGGAGCTTAGATCCCGCATAGAGTCAAACTATGAAAAACGGATACCTTGTAAAAAGACAAAAACAGCTTACCGCCAGAGCACGACGCTGAGTACTGAATCCGCGATCCTCGGCAGCAGATGCGGGGGCCTCGGCATCCTTGAAGAGCATCCTCCGGGCATCTTCGTACGTTGTGTCGAAGAGCATGTTAAGAGTTTGATGTTGCGCCAGGTCGAACTCCCAAAGGTTGAAGGCCCGTCGTTGACACGGGAGGATCAGGCGGATGAGCATAACCTGGACTACGTTGACAAGCTTGAGCCTCTTGTCCACCAGGGTTTGGATGCATGTTTGGAGTCCGATCAGCTCGCCTTTTTTACCCCAAGATAGGCCAGTCTCCTTCCAGGAGGTGAGCCGCATGGGGGGGGCGGATCGGAACTCAAGGGGTGCGACCCATTCGGCGTCGTGCGGCTCGGTGATGTAAAACCACCCTGATTGCCACCCCTTCAGGGTCTCCACGAAGGAGCCCTCGAGCCACAGAACATTGGTCATCTTGCCAACCATGGCGCCGCCGCACTCTGCCTGGCTGCCACGCACCACCTTCGGCTTGACGTTGAAAGTCTTTAGCCATAGGCCGAAATGGGGGCGGATGCGGAGGAAAGCCTCGCACATGATGATAAACTCCGAGATGTTGAGGACGAAGTTTGGGGCCAGATCGTGGAATCCAGGCCGTAGTAGAACATGAGCCCCCAGACAAATGGATGCAGAGGGAAGCCCAGTCCATGGAGGAAATGGGGGAGAAATACCACTCTCTCATGGGGCCTAGGACTGGGGATGAGCTGCCCCTCTTCGGGGAGCCGGTGCGCGATGTCGCTGGCCAGGTATCCGGCCTTCCTTAGCTTTTTTATGTGCCCCTCCGTGACGGAGGAGACCATCCACTTGCCTCCCGCTCCGGACATGACTAGAGAAGGTCGAGGTGGTAGTGCGGACTTGGGCGCTGGAGCTCGAGTGCACGAGAATGGATAGGCATAGGAGGAAGAAGGCGTGGGTGAAAAGGTGGATCCTTATCCCCTTATATGGGTGGACGCGACTACATGTCCCCACCAGCCTAGTAAAACTTGCTTATCTCCAAGTGCCGTAATCAAAGGCGTGGTTGGGTTACCCACGCCCGTATTGATGAGAATCCCGAAATGAGGGGACATTATCTCTGCTTCAACAAGACGTGCCAAGGAAACCGTCTCGCACAACGCGCTGAGGTGGGATAATTAAATGACTCAGATAAAGGCTTGGCCGTGGCGTGTCGCACCATGGAATACGTCAGCAGATTAGATTTGTGTTAATATTATTATTCTCTCTATGGCAATATGTGGAAACTTATTTTGCAGAGACGGACACTATCTTTGTGTTCAAGATCTTCTATGAAGTACTTGGAGGAGGAACCCGCCTTGCAATGCCGAAGACAATTTGCGCGCCGGACCCATCGTCATTGAAGCCTGGTTCAGGGGCTACTGAGGGAGTCCTGGATTAGGGGGTGTTCGGATAGCCGAACTATACCTTCGGCCGGACTCCTGGACTATGAAGATACAAGATTGAAGACTCCGTCCCGTGTCCGGAAGGGACTTTCCTTGGCATGGAAGGCAAGCTTGGTGATATGGATGTTCAGATCTTCTACCATTGTAACCAACTCTATGTAACCCTAACCCTCTCCGGTGTCTATATAAACCGGAGGATTCTAGTCCGTAGGACAACATACACATCAACAATCATACCATAGGCTAGCTTCTAGGGTTTAGCCTCTCTGATCTCGTGGTAGATCAACTCTTGTAATACTCATATCATCAATATTAATCAAGCAGGACGTAGGGGTTTTACCTCCATCAAGAGGGCCCGAACCTGGGTAAAACTTCATGTCCCCTGCCTCCTGTTACCATCCGGCCTAGACGCACAGTTTGGGACCCCCTACCCGAGATCCGTCGGTTTTGACACTGACACCTGGGCTCTCCATTCATCAAGTGAGCTAATGTCAAAAAGCCTCTTCTCACCAGCAAGTTTGAAGTCATAGTTGAGCTCTTTAATTGCCCAATATGCCTTATGTTCTAGTTCAAGAGGTAAGTGGCATGCTTTACCATAAACCATTTTATACGGAGACATACCCATAGGAATTTTGTATGCAGTTCTATAGGCCCATAATGCATCATCAAGTTTCTTGCACCAATTCTTCCTAGATCTATTAACAGTCTTTTGCAAGTTTAATTTAAGCTCTCTATTACTTAATTCTACTTGACCACTAGACTGTGGATGATATGGATATGCAATTCTATGATTAACATCATACTTAGCAAGCATTTTACGAAAGGCACCATGAATAAAATGTGAACCACCATCAGCCATTAAGTATCTAGGGACCCCAAACCTCGGAAAAATAACTTCTTTAAGCATCTTAATAGAGGTATTATGATCAACACTACTAGTTGGAATAGCTTCTACCCACTTAGTAACATAATCAACAGCAACTAAAATACGAGTATACCCATTAGAGGAAGGAAATAGTCCCATATAATCAAAACCCCAAACATCAAATGGTTCAATAACAAGTGAATAATTCATAGGCATTTCTTGACATCTACTAATATTACCAATTCTTTGACGTTCATCACAAGACAAGACAAACTTACAGGCATCCTTGAAGAGAGTAGGCCAATAAAAACTGGATTGCAATACCTTATGTGTAGTTCTATCTCCAGCGTGGTGTCCTCCATAAGCTTCGGAGTGACACTTACGTAGGATATGTTCCTATTCATGCTCAGGTACACAACATCTAATAACACCATCTACTCCTTTATAAAGATGTGGGTCATCCCAAAAGTAAAGCCTTAAATCATAGAAGAACCTTTTCTTTTGTTGGTATGTGAAACTAGGTGGTATAAATTTAGCAACAATATAATTAGCATAATTAGCATACCATGGAGCAGTACAAGAAGCATTTATCACAGCTAATTGCTCATCAGGAAAGCTATCATCAATAGGTAGTGGGTCATCAGGAACATTCTCTAACCTAGACAAGTTGTCCGCAACGGGGTTCTTAGCTCCCTTTCTATCAATAATATGCAAATCAAATTCTTATAGCAAGAGAACCCATCTAATAAGTCTAGGTTTAGCATCTTTATTTTCCATAAGATATTTAATAGCAGCATGATCAGTGTCAACAATTACTTTAGAATCAACTATATAAGGTCCGAACTTATCACAAGCAAATACAACTGCTAAAAATTCTTTTTCAGTAGTAGCATAGTTTCTTTGAGCACTGTGTAGAGTCTTACTAGCATATTGAATAACATTTAGTTTCTTATCAACTCTTTGTCCTAGAACAGCCCCTACAGCATAATCACTAGCATCACACATATTTTAAAATGGCCAATTCCAATCAAGAGGCTGAACAATAGGTGCAGAAACCAAAGCTTTCTTAAGTATTTCAAATGCTTCTACACAGTCATCATCAAAGACAAAAGGAACATCTTTTTGTAAGAGATTAGTCAGAGGCCGAGAAATTTTAGAGAAGTCCTTAATGAACCTCCTATAGAAACCGACATGACCAAGAAAACTTCTTATACCTTTAATGTCCTTAGGACATGGCATCTTTTCAATAGCATCAACTTTAGCTTTATCAACTTCAATACCTCTTTCAAAAATTTGATGCCCCAAGACAATACATTCATTAACCATAAAGTGGCACTTTTCCCAATTCAAGACAAGATTAGTTTCTTCACATCTCAGCAAAACTCGATCAAGGTTGCTTAAGCAATCATCAAAAGAAGTTCCACAAATGGAGAAATCATCCATGAAAACCTCAACAATCTTTTCACATAAGTCAGAGAATATAGCAGTCATACATCTTTGAAAGGTAGCAGGTGCATTGCATAAACCAAAAGGCATATGTCTATAAGCAAAGGTACCGAAAGGGCAAGTAAAAGTTGTCTTTTCTTGATCCTCTTTTGACACAGGTATTTGAGAGAAACCAGAATAACCATCTAGAAAGAAAAAACGTGTGTGCTTGGATAGTCTTTCTAGCATTTGATCAATAAAAGGTAAAGGTTAATGATCCTTTTAGTAGCTTTATTTAATTTGTGGAAATAAATTACCTCCCTTCTTAGTGGGATCAATTCATCTTTATCATTAGGAACAACAGTAATACCTCCCTTCTTAGGGACACAATGGACATGACTTACCCACTGACTATCAGCAACGGGGTAAATTATATCTGCCTCCAGAAGCTTTAATATTTCTTTTCTTACCACTTCTTTCATCTTAGGATTTAACCTTCGTTGGTGATCAACAACTGGTTTAGCGTCTTTCTCTAGTTTTATTTTGTGCTGGCATAGAGTGGGACTAATGCCCTTAAGATCATCAAGAGTATATCCAATAGCAGCACGGTGCTTCTTCATAGTTTTCAATAATTTCTTTTCTTCATGCTCTGAAAGGTTAGCACTAATAATAACAGGATATATCTCTTTCTCATCAAGATAAGCATATTTAAGAGTATCAGGTAAAGGTTTAAGCTCAAACACAGGATCACCCTTAGGTGGAGGGGGATCCCCTAAGATTTCAACAGGCAAGTTTTGTTTCAAGATAGGTCCCTGTTTAAAGAATACTTCATCTATTTCCCTTCTTTCATTCATAAACATATCATTTTCATGGTCTAGCAAATATTGTTCTAAAGGATCACTAGGAGGCACGGCA
Organism: Triticum dicoccoides; assembly: GCF_002162155.2. Taxonomy (NCBI): domain Eukaryota; kingdom Viridiplantae; phylum Streptophyta; class Magnoliopsida; order Poales; family Poaceae; genus Triticum; species Triticum dicoccoides. The sequence goes on along the minus strand of NC_041380.1, from coordinate 326,603,468 downwards.
ATAGAAGCAAGACCAATAATTTAATCTTTACTAGGCAATTCTTTATCATTGGGTTGTCTACGAAATTTGGCAAAATTAAACTCATGAGACATATCCCCTAAACCAACAGAAACAATATCCTTATTGCAGTCTATCTTAGCATTAACAGTATTCAAGAAATTTCTACCAAATATAGTGGGACAAAAGTCATCTTGTGGGGAACCGAGAACAAGAAAATCAGCAGGATATTTAACTTTCCCATGCAAGGCTTCAACATCTCTAACGATTCCAACGGGTGAAATAGTGCCTCTATTGGCAAGCTTAATTGTAACATCAATTTCTTCTAACTCGGGAGGTGCAATATCATGCATAATTTCTTTGTATAAGAAATGAGGTATTGCACTAGCACCCATATCACATAAGCCATGATAGCAATGATCTCCTATTTTAACAGAAATAACAGGCATGCCTACAACAGGTCTATGTTTATTTTTAGTATCAGGTCTAGCAATTCTAGCAGCTTCATTACAGAAGTAAATACCATGCCCATCAATACTATCGGCCAAGAGATATTTAACCATAGCAACACTAGGTTCAACTTTAATTTTCTCAGCGGGAGTTGGTGTTCTAGTATTACTCTTACGAACCACAGTTGAAGCTTTAGCATGATCCTTTATTCTAACAGGGAAAGGTGGTTTCTCAATATAAGCAGTGGGAACAACATGATCATTATAAGTGATAGTCTTTTCTTCAACTTTAATAGGTGCAACTACTTTTACTTCAATGGGAGGATTATATTTAAACCACTTCTCCTTAGGGAGATCAACATGAGTAGCAAAGGATTCACAGAAAGAAGCTACTATCTTAGAGTCTAGTCCATATTTAGTGCTAAATTCTCGGAAAGCATCGGTATCCATAAAAGATTTAACACAATCAAACTTAGGTGTTATACCTGACTCCTTACCTCGTCGAGGTCCCAATCATCAGAGTTGCGTTTAATTCTTTCCAATAAATCCCATTTGAATTCAATAGTCTTCATCATAAAAGATCCAGTACAAGAAGCATTGAGCATGGAGCGATTACTCAGAGAAAGCCGAACATAATTTTTTTGAATAATCACTTTTTTTGAGAGCTCATGATTGGGGCATGAATATAACATTGACTTAAGCCTCCCCCAAGCTTGAGCGATGCTTTCTCCTTTGCGAGGCCGAAAATTGTATATATAATTACGATCACGACGAAAAAGATGCATAGGATAAAACTTCTGATGAAATTCCAATTTCAATCGGTTGTAGTTCCATGATCCCATATCATCACATAGCCTAAACCATGTCAATGCCTCTCCCTTCAAAGATAAAGGGAATACCTTCTTCTTGATAACATCCTTGGGCATACCTGCAAGCTTAAATAATCCACAAACTTCATCCACATAGATTACATGCAAATCGGGATGTAATGTTCCATCACCTGCGAAAGGATTAGCTAGCAGTTTCTCTATCATACCCAAAGGAATTACGAAGTAAACATTTTCAATAGGTTCAGTAGGTTAAGGACAAACTCTTTGCTCTACTGGTCAGAGTGAAGATACCCCGAACAAGCCCCTCAAAGGATTATGTTCCATAGTAACAAGTGACAATAAATTTCAGCACACTATATAAATTTTTCCTTCCAAATTCCACCTACCAAAGGCGCTTCTCTCCCCGGCAACGGCGCCAGAAAAGAGTCTTGATGACCCATAAGTGTAGGGGATCTATCGTAGCCTTTTCAATAAGTAAGAGTGTCGAACCCAATGAGGAGCAGAAGGAAATGATAAGCAGTTTTCAGTAAGGTATTCTCTGCAAGCACTAAAATTATCAGTAACAAATAGTTTTGTGATAAGGTAATTTGTAACGAGTAGCAAGTAATAAAAGTAAATAAGATGCAGCAATATGGCCCAATAATTTTTGTAGCAAAGGACAAGCCTGGACAAACTCTTATATAAAGTAAAGTGCTCCCGAGGACACATGGGAATTATCGTCAAGCTGGTTTTCATCACGCTCATATGATTCGCGTTTGGTACTTTGATAATTTGATATGTGCATGGACCGGTGCTTGGGTACTATCCTTCCTTGGACAAGCATCCCACTTATGATTAACCCCTATTGCAAGAATTCGCAACTACGATAGAAGTATTAAGGTAAACCTAACCATAGCATGAAACATATGTATCCAAATCAGCCCCTTACGAAGCAACGCATAAACTAGGGTTTAAGCTTCTGTCACTCTAGCAACCCATCATCTACTTATTACTTCCCAATGCCTTCCTCTAGGCCCAAACAATGGTGAAGTGTCATGCAGTCGGCGTTCACATGACACCACTAGAGGAGATACAACATACATCTCATCAAAATATCGAACGAACACCAAATTCACATGACTACTTATAGCAAGACTTCTCCCATGTCCTCAGGAACAAACGAAACTACTCACAAAGCATATTCATGTTCATAATCAGAGGGGCATTAATATGCATAATAGATCTGAGCATATGATCTTCCACCAAGTAAACCAACTAGCATCAACTACAAGGAGTAATCAACACTACTAGCAACCCACATGTACCAATCGGAGGCTTTAGGACAAAGATTGGTTACAAGAGATGAACTAGGGTTTGAGATGAGATGGTGCTGGTGAAGATGTTGATGGAGATTGACCCCCTCCCGATGAGAGGATCGTTGGTGATGATGATGGTGATGATTTCCCCCTCCCGGAGGGAAGTTTCCCCGGCAGAACAGCTCCGCCTGAGCCCTAGATTGGTTCCACCTCGTGGCGGCAGAGTTTCTTCCCGAAAGCTTGCTTATGATTTTTTTCCTCCATGAAAGACTCCATATAGCCAAAGATGGGCATCAGTGGGCCACCAGGCGGCCCAAGAGGCAGGGGGCACACCAAGGGGGATAGGGCGCGCCCCCACCCTCATGGACGGTGGGTGGCCCCCCTCTGGTACTTATTTCGCCTAGTATTATATATATATATATATATATATATATATATATATATATATATATATATATATATATATATATATATATATATATTCTGAAACGTGCTCCCGTGAAGTTTCAGGACTTTTGGAGATGTGCATAATAGGTCTCTGATATTTGTTCCTTTTCCAGCCCAGAATTCTAGCTGCTGGCATTCCCCCTCTTCATGTAAACCTTGTAAAATAAGAGAGAATAGGCATAAGTATTTTGACATAATGTGTAATAACAGCCCATAATGCAATAGATATAAAAGCATGATGCAAAATGGACGTATCAGTCAGTATCCCCTTCGTCCAGATGATCGTGTTTTGTCATGCTGAGCTATTGATATGTGCTACTGTTTTGCAACACCGTTTAAGTATAGCTATTGTTTTCCTATCTTTTCATATTCAGGACAATGAAGATGATTTCAAGGGACTGCATAATATGGACTCATGTTGAGTCATCTCTATTGCCTCATGTGTTTGCTGCAAATGTGTCGGCATCAATTGCAAGATGGGGCAGCTAGCTAGCTGTGGAGTTGCCAACATGCTCAAAGTGCTTGCAACATTGAGAAGAAACAAGCATGCCCAGGAAATTAATGCGTGCTAGGGAGGCCCTTTGCTCAGGGAAGCATCGACCGATTTTCTTTATTTACACACCTTCTCACTGAAGGAAATATGCCTTAGAGGCAATAATAAAGTTGTTATTTATATTCTCTTATATCATGATAAATGTTTATTATTCATGCTAGAATTGTATTAACCAGAAACTTAGTACATGTGTGAATACATAGACAAACAGAGTGTCCCTAGTATGCCTCTACTTGATTAGCTCGTTAATCAAAGATGGTTAAGTTTCCTAACCATAGACATGTGTTGTCATTTGATGATCGGGATCACATCATTAGAGAATGATTTGATGGACATGACCCATCCGTTAGCTTAGCATAAATGATTGTTTAGTTTTATTACTATTGCTTTTTTTACCGTGAACTGAGGGGTAAAACCCCCACAGCATTTCAAAAATTTATTAAAGGCAGGCAACAGTTACAACAACACGATTACAAGAGGTAACCGAAAAGAAGAAAAGAAACAAAGGCAGGCAATAGTTTTATTACTATTGCTTTCATCATGACTTATACATGTTCCTCTGACTATGAGATTATGCAACTCCCGAATACCAGAGGAACACCTTGTGTGCTATCAAACGTCACAACGTAACTGGGTGATTATAAAGATGCTCTACAGGTGTCTCCGATGGTGTTTGTTGAGTTGGCATAGATCGAGATTAGGATTTGTCACTCCGTGTATCGAAGAGGTATCTTTGGGCCCTCTCGGTAATGCTCATCACTATAAGCCTTGCAAGCAATGTGACTAATGAGTTAGTTGTGGGATGATGCATTACGGAACGAGTAAAGAGACTTGCCGGTAACGAGATTGAACTAGGTATGATGATACCAACGATCAAATCTCGGGCAAGTAACATACCGATGACAAAGGGAACAACGTATGTTGTTATGCGGTTTGACCGATAAAGACCTTTGTAGAATATGTAGGAGCCAATATGATCATCCAGGTTCCGCTATTGGTTATTGACCGGAGATGTGTCTCGGTCATGTCTACATAGTTCTCGAACCCGTAGGGTCCGCACGCTTAACGTTCGATGACGATTTGAATTATGAGTTATGTGATTTGATGTACCTAAGTTTGTTCGGAGTTCTGAATGAGATCACGCACATGACAAGGAGTGTCTAAATGGTCGAGAGGTAAATATTCATATATTGGAAGGCTATATTCGGACACCGGAAGTGTTCCGGGTGATATCGGGTCACCAGAAGGGGTTCCAGGCAACAGTGGCAGATCTAGGATTTTAAACCAGGGTGGTCCGCCTCAAAAAAATTAGAACGAATATGACATGTGTACATTCTAATTGGTTTACCAATGCCACGTAGAATTATAAATAGATCAATATGGTCGAATGTGGTTTTAGAGACATACAACAATTCATAATTTTGTCTTTTTTCTAAACTTGCTCTTGAGTAAACTCATGGTAGAAAATCAACACATATCGTCGTTGTCGGCCGAAGCAATAATAAGTCTAGAAGCAAGTACACCAAATTATGATATATACGCCTCTTTTTTTGAAATCGGGCCTATGACAAAATTGAAACCGTGGCTGCTACACGCCTCCAGTGAAGCCAACCTGCCAAGGAGCACGATGGATGTGAAGAGCCAAGGAGCGTAACTCAACTGAATGTAGTTTGCTCTACAGGTGCCACCGCTGAAATATTCAGAATTTGTGCAAAATATCTAGTCAAACTCCATGTAAATTTTTCTGAATCAGAGCAACAATGGCGGTAGGGGAATGGTCGGATGGATTACCTCTCTCGGAAAAAGGCAACAGGCTGAGCGGCCGAGCGGACTAGGCACTAGTTGCGGCGGCTAGGCGCGCCTGCGCGAACAACAGCTAGCCGAGTAGCGGGCGGGCCAGGCCGCGGCCCATGGGTGTCAGACTTTTACTCAGGGCGGTGTCTCCGGGCGGCAGGAGGGGCCAACGAAGCCACGATAGCGAGGCAGGCGACTGACGGCGGATCGAAAGTCTGGTTTGCTCATGGGCGTGGCTGCGTGCGGGTTGGGACGTGCAGTAGGCTGTTGTTGGGCTTTTTTTCCCCACTGGCCCATGTCCTCGTAACATTTGGTATACAGGCCGGCATAAAATCCCAGGGTGGGCCGCGGCCCACCCTGTAGCTCTGCCCCTGCCGGGCAAACCCTGGCAAAGATATGGGCTTAATGGGCCAAGTAAGGGAACACACCAGCCCACAAGGGGCTGGTGCGCCCCATACAGGCCAGCCACGTGGGGAGAAAGGAAAAGGAGAGGTGGAAAAGGAAAGTATGAAGTAGGACACCTACTTCCTTCCCCTCCCCCCTCCTTCCTTTCCTCCTTGTCCAAATATAGTAATGGGGGCCGAATTGGACTAGGGGCCCAAGTAGGATCCCTCCTACTTGGGCGCGCCCTAGGCTGCCTCCCTCCCTCTCCCTCCTTTATATACGTGGGGACGGCACCCCTAGAACACACATCAATTGTTTCTAGCCGTGTGCGGCGCTCCCCTCCATAGTTAACACCTCGGTCATATCGTCGTAGTGCTTAGGCGAAGCCCTGCACTGGTAACATCATCATCACCGTCACCATGCCGTCGTGCTAACGAAACTCTCCCTCGGCCTCATCTGGATCAAGAGTTCGAGGGACGTCACCGAGCTGAACGTGTGTAGATCACAGAGGTGTCGTGCATTTGGTACTTGGATCGGTTGGATCGCGAAGACGTTCGACTACATCAACCACGTTACTAAACACTTCCGCTTTTGGTCTACGAGGGTACGGGGACACACTCTCCCCGCTCATTGCTATGCTTTTCCTAGATAGGTCTTGCATGTTCGTATCAATTTTTTTGAAATACTATGTTCCCCAACAGTGGCATCCAAGCCAGGTCTATGCGTAGATGATATATGCACGAGTAGAACACAAAGAGTAGTGGGGGATAATAGTCATACTACTTACCAGCAACGTCTTACTTTGATTCGGCGGTATTGTTGGATGAAGCGGCCCGGGCCGACATTACATGACCACGTTCATGAGATCGGTTCTACCGACATGCTTTACACATAGGTGGTTGGCGGGTGTCTGTTTCTCCAACTTTAGTTGAATCGAGTTTGACTACGCCTGGTCCTTGTTGAAGGTTAAAATAGCATACTTGACGAAAAACCGTTGTGGTTTTGATGCGTAGGTAAGAACGGTTCTTGCTAGAATCCCGTAGTAGCCACGTAAAACTTGCAACAGCAAAGTAGAGGACGTCTAACTTGTTTTTGCAGGGCATGTTGTGATGTGATATAGTCAAGATGTGATGAGATATAAATTGTTGTATGAGATGATCATGTTTTGTTAAAGTTATCGACAACTGGCAGGAGCCTTATGGTTGTCTCTTTATTGCATAAGATGCAATCGCCATATAATTGCTTTACTTTATCGCTATGCGATAGCAATAGTTGCAAAAGCAATACTTGGCGAGACGATCATGTGACGACATGTTGATAAAGATCAAGATGATGGAGATCATGACGGTACTTTGGAGATGGAGATCAAAGGCACAAGATGATGATGGCCATATCATGTCACATATTTTGATTGCATGTGATGTTTTTCTTTTATGCATCTTATTTTGCTTAGTATGGCGGTATCATTATAAGATTATCTCTCACTAAATTTCAAGGTATAAGTGTTCTCCGTGAGTATGCACCATTGCTACAGTTCATCGTGCCGAGACACCACGTGATGATCAGGTGTGATAAGCTCTATGTTCACATACAATGGGTGCAAGCCAGTTTTGCACACGCATAATACTCGGGTTAAACTTGACGATCCTAGCATATGCAGATATGCCTCGGAACACTGAGACCGAAAGGTCGAGCGTGAATCATATAGTAGATATGATCAACATAGTGATGTTCACCATTGAAAGCTACTCCATCTCACGTGATGATCGGACATGGTTTAGTTGATTTGGATCACATGATCACTTAGAGGACTAGATGGATGTCTATCTAAGTGGGAGTTCTTAAGTGAAGTTTAATTTATCATGAACTTAGTGTGGGTAGTATTTGCATATCTATGTTGAAGATCAATAGCTTGCAATGTAGCTCCCCGTTTATTTCGATATGTTCCTAGAGAAAAATGAGTTCAAAGATGATAGTAGCAATGATGCGGACTGAGTCCGTGATCTAAGGATTATCCTCATTGGTGCATAGAAGAATTATGTCCTTGATGCACCGCTAGGTGACGAACCTGTTGCAGGAGCAGATGCAAACGTTATGAATGTTTGGCAAGCTCGGTATGATGACTACTTGATAGTTTAGTGCGCCATGCTTTACGGCTTAGAACCGGGACTTCAAAAACGTTTTGAACGCCAGGGAGCATATAAGATGTTCCAAGAGTTGAAATTAGTATTTCAGACTCATGCCCGAGTCGAGAGGTATGAGGCCTCTGACAAGTACTTTGCCTACAAGATGGAGGAGAATAGCTCAACCAGTGAGCATGTGCTCAGAATGTCTGAGTACTACAATCACTTGAATCAAGTGGGAGTTAATCTTCCAGATAAGATACTGATTGATATAGTTCTATATTCACTATCACCAAGTTACTGGAACTTCGTGATGAACTATAATATGCAAGGGATGACGAAAATGATTCCCGAGCTCTTCGCGATGATAAAATCAGCGAAGGTAGAAATCAAGAAAGAGCATCAAGTGTTGATGGTTAACAAGACCACTAGTTTCAAGAAAAGGGGCAAAGGAAAAGAAAGGGAACTTCAAAAAAGAATGGCAAGCAAGTTGCCACTCCCGTGAAGAAACCCAAAGCTAGACCTAAGCCTGAAACTGAGTGCTTCTACTGCAAAGGGAATGGTCACTGGAAGCGGAACTACCCCAAATACTTGGTGGATAAGAAGGATGGCAAAGTGAACAAAGGTATATTTGATATACATGTTATTGATGTGTATTTTACTAGTGTTTATAGCAACCCCTCAGTATTTGATACTGGTTCAGTTGCTAAGAGTAGTAACTCGAAACAAGAGTTGCAAAATAAACAGAAACTAGTTAAGGGCGAGGTGAATATGTGTGTTGGAAATGATTCCAAGGATGATAAGATCACCATCGCACACTCCCTTTACCTTTGGGATCAGTGTTGAACCTAAAATAAATGTTATTTGGTGTTTGCGTTGAGCATGGATATGATTGGATCATATTTATTGCAATACGGTTATTCATTTAAGTCAAAGAATAATTGTTGTTCTATTTACATGAATAAAACCTTCTATGTTCATACACTCAAAATAAATGGTTTATTGAATCTCGATCATAGTGATACACATATTCATAATATTGATGCCAAAATATGCAAAGTTGATAATGATAGTGCAACATATTTGTGGCACTGCCGTTTAGGTCATATTGGTGTAAAGTGCATGAAGAAACTCCAAGCCGATGGGTTTTTGGAATCACTTGATTATGAATCACTTGATGCTTGTGAACCATGCCTCATGGGCAAGATGACTAAAACTCCGTTCTCCAGAACAATGGAGCGAGCCACTAACTTATCGGAAATAACACATACCGATGTATGCGGTCCGATGAGTGTTAAGGCTCGTGGCTGGTATCATTATTTTCTGACCTTCAAAGATGATTTGAGCAGACATGGGTATATATACTTGATGAAACACAAGTCTGAAACATTTGAAAAGTTCAAAGAATTTCAGAGTGAAGTAGAGAATCATCGTAACAAGAAAATAAAGTTTCTATGATCTGATCGCAGAGGCGAATATTTGAGTTATGAGTTTGGCCTTCAATTAAAACAATGTGGAATAGTTTCACAAACTCATGCCACCTCGAACTCCACAACATAATGGTGTGTCCGAACGTCATAACCGTACTTAATTAGATATGGTGCGATCTATGATCTTTCTTACCGAATTACTACTATCGTTTTGGGGTTATGCATTAGAGACAGCTGCATTCACATTAAATAGGGCACCATCTAAATCAGTTGAGACGACACTATATGAATTGTGGTTTGGCAAGAAACCTAAGTTGTCATTTCTTAAAGTTTGGGTTTGCGATGCTTATGTGAAAAAGTTTCAACCTAATAAGCTCGAACCCAAATCGAAGAAATGCGTCTTCATAGGATACCCAAAGGAAACTGTTTGTAGCGACCTAACCTCAAATGGTCCAATCTCTGTGCTTCAGTGTCATCCCTGGATCAGTAATGTTGACACGCACAGTACTTGAAGGATTTATAACAGAGTAGCAATCACACACTTATTACAATGAGTGTCTCAAAAGAGAACTTATTACAATAAATATGGCTTAAGGCCATCTAATAACGATAACAACAGAAGGCTTGGAAGATAAGTGAGTCCATCAACTCCAACGGCATCACTGAGTATAGAACCACGACCTAAAGGCACCTTACTCGTCGTCTGAAAAGTCTGCAACATGAACGTTGCAGCCCGAAACGGGTCAGCACATGGAATATGCTGGTAAAGTAACACATAGAGAATAATGAAAGAGTAAAGCTATACTACATGCATATTTGGCTGGTGGAAAGCTCTATGGTTACAGTTTTGTGTAAAGCCAATTTTCCCTACTGCAAAGGAATAAATTTTTATTTAACTATCATGGTAGTTGTTAAACATTGAGAGTGTAGACACCCTCTCAATCCCAATTAAGCATCAACATTAAAACCCAACAATATTAATTAGAGTAACATGATGAGATTCACATGATAATCCAAGTACTAGATACTCAAGTTGTCCATAACTAGGGACACGGCTAACCATGATTAGTTTATACACTCTGCAGAGGTTTGCACACTTTTCCCCACAAGACTCGATCTCCTCCATTGGGATTCTCACACTACATGATGTTTGAGAAACGGATGACCGAGACATAGTCTTTCAGAAGCACTAGCACCTTACGAACGGGTAGACCGTACCAACCTACATCCCCTACATCTGCTAGTCTACCACTATAAGAGTTCGCACGACTTAGTCAACTATGCTAGAGCCCATAGTAGCTTGTGGCTGCACACGGAAGTTTCTAGCATGAATAATCTCATGATCCCTTTGAGCCTGGGTGGTGGTCCAAAAGAAAACAAGCAATCGCTGGAATACCCAGGTGTCTCAATCAACAAGATGTGTGTTTAGGTTGCCACCTTAAATAAACCATTGATTATCAATCTCACATCTGTCATGGATACTAGCATAGCTTGGCAATATAAGCAAATGTAGAACTAACTCCCAAAGGTTTGATAATAAAACAGGTAATAGGTTCTACCTCATCTACTTCCCAAAACCCACAATTTAATTAGATCCTAATAATGCAATGTTTGAGGATTGATCTAATGCAATAAAACTGGGTAGTAGGAGGTATATCAAAGTGTTACTTGCCTTGCTGATGATCCGCGAAACCTAGCGATTCGAAGTAGCAAGCGGCGCAATCCGGGTACTCTAACACAAACAAACAAGCATACAATAAGTACTCATCTAATGCATGGGTAAAACTCAAATAAGAGATCTAACCAGAAAGTTCAACTTAAGAACTCTGTTGGCAAAAAGAATCAAATTGAACGAAACAACGAAAGACAAACGGCGAAAGAAACAAACTTCATTTACTATTCTGGATCTAGGTCAAATTTTACAGAAGCAAAAACTTGCTTGAGTTGGTTAAACGGAAAAAGGGTTTCGAGATGAAACTCCAGGCGCTTGAATCGTCTGATTCCGATAAACGAGCGAAAAGTTATACTAGAATGAAAATCGGATCAGAAATCGCGATCAGAAATAATCACGAAAAATCCGAGAAAAAGAAAAACGACGAACAGATTAACGAACGAACGTTCGTTTTCTGTAACTAAACGATGAACGCGTCCGTTAAAACGAACGAACGAGCGAACGCTCGCTAATTAAACTAAGCCGGAAAATAACTGATCTAACTAAAAAAATGGATCTAAAAAAACCAAACGAAAACCGAACAGTTTTTCTATAAAAAAACGGCGGCGGCGGCGGGTCAACCTTGGCGGGCGGTGGGGTCCGGTGGCGGGTCCACCTCGGCGGGCGGCGGGGTCCGGCGGCGGCGGCGCGGGGTGGCGGGGCGGCGGCGTTGGGCGGTGGCGGCGGCGGCTTGGGGCGGCTAGGGTTAGGGTTTGGCGCGGGGTGGGCTTGGGGCTCGGGGTCGGCGCTATATAAAGGCCCGGCCGGACAGAGTCCAGGCCGAACACGGCCCAAAGTTGGTTTCGTTTTTTTTAATAATTACGCACAGAAAAACAAACAAAAGAAATACTAAACGGACTCCAAAAATCCTGAAGTAAATTTTCCCCGACTTCTAAAATCAAGATTTACATGCCAATGAATCCCAGGCAGTTTAACATGGGTGCTCCAGGCAAGGTTTACTAACATGAATGCGATGCACCAGTATAAAAAAGAACGAGTGCAGTAAATGACTTAACCAAAAACTTACCTATTACTGCATCTAGCTGAGCTTCAACCTCCTCCACGTTAACGTGGTTCACCTGTCCCCTGTTGAAAGGGTTCGGCTTCTTCCCAGAGCTTCCATTGCCACTTCCATTCTGGGCTTCAGGACATTCATTAGCATAATGTCCGGTCTTCTGACACTTAAAGCAAGTGACTTGGCTCAGGTCTCTCTTAGCTGGGGTTGAAGGGTTGACACGGTTCTGGCCATTGCTTCCTCCATTCCCATTACCATTCTTGGGGCCATTATGATTGTGCGAGCTACCTCCTCCATGGGTATGCTGAAAAGGTCCTCCCGGTCTAGGGGTAAAACGCGGCTTCTGCTGAGCTCCATAATTGTACTTCCCTTGTCCATACTTCCTCTTGTGGTTCTCAATTTGATGCTGCTTCCCTTCAATCATAAGAGCACGATCTACCAACTCCTGGTAGTTGTTGAAGCTTGCTACCATCAACTGCATGCTCAACTCATCATTCAGTCCTTCCAGAAACTTCTCCTGCTTAGCGGCATCCGTAGCAACGTCATCTGGGGCATAACGTGCTAGCTTACTAAAGTCATCCACATACTGGCCGACGGTCCGTCCTCCTTGGCGTAAGTTGCGAAACTCACGCTTCTTCATGGCCATAGCTCCTGCTGAAACATGGGCAGTACGAAAAGCCTGCTGAAACTGATCCCATGTCACCGTGGCTATAGGGTAGGTGACAGTGTAATTCTCCCACCATGATGCTGCTGGTCCATCCAACTGATGTGCGTCAAAGTGCACCTTCTCAGCATCAGTACATCCTGTAGTGGTTAACTCCCTTCCAATCTTGCGGAGCCAATCATCTGCTACTATCGGCTCGGTGCTACTGGAGAACACCGGCGGATTCAGCCTAAGAAAACGGGTTAAGTGATCAACAGAGGGTGGTGGTGGTGGGTTGTTGTTATTGTTGTTCCCCTGATTCTGATTCTGGACTAGCAACTGCATCAACGTATTCTGCTGCTGGATCAACTGAGTGAGCTCCGGTGGGAAAGCAAATCCATTGTCACGTCTCAGAGGCATCTGATGGGTTTAGAAAAGATGAGATTTAAGAATAGAATGTGGTCTAGAGAGAAAACACTACCCATATGCACATGAGGCAAAAGCAAACAATATCACTTCATTCAATCAAACAAGGGCATACAATCGGTCTAACTATCGCAAAAGTGCTCGGACTACTATATTTACATGGTGGAATACTACTACTGATGGGGTGGTCTACTAGAAATATTCTTTGGTTGCAGACTCCATGATATCTGCTCCAGCTTCATCAACATAGTCATCATCGCTATCGTCTGGGTCCAAGTCGGTGTCGTCGATGATGATGTAGTCTTCCGGGCGAATCTCCTTGGGTTCTTCGTCTTCTTCTACTTGTGTAGGGCCTCCCATGAATATTCCGATCTTCTTGATCAGGTCGTCATTCTTCTCCATTAATATTTCGATTTCCTCCATATAATCTTCACGTGTAGCCTTGAGTTCTTCCTCTAGTTCCGTGATTCTTGTCCTTGCCTTCTACAGGTCTATCATGCCTGCGCACATCTGGTTCTCCTGACGTCGAATGTGCTGGTTTAACTCGTGGATGAAAGCGGCGATTGATCTATCCTTCTTGGTGCTAATCATCTCCCGGTGCTCATCTCGGCGCCCACAAATCTGGTAGATAGTATCCTTGAGATCATTGCGGTAAACTTCTCCAATACGTCCCATGGCGATGTGAGCTGCCATGCTCTTTCCTAGACTCCAGGTTGGTGCATCAAAGGAAAACTCTATGGGCTTGGTGACTGGCATGAACGTCCTTCCTGGAACTTGAACTTGAATCATCCAGCGCTCCCCTTCACATAAAGTGGCGTTGTAGGTTCCGGTGAAGCTTGGTACTCCGATGTTTAGATATCTAGTGACTTCCTTCAAGTGGCGTCCAAAGGGTGTATCTTCATCCGGTTGCGTGAACTTGTTCCTTGCATCTGCCATCCTAGAAGAGTAGAAAAGATGAGGAGTCAGAATGAGAAGAGTGAGTAGTGATCTAGGGCTTTAGCTTAGTGGTCGTGTCCTACAGTCAGCGTGTGCTCTGATACCATCTTCTAGCGACCTGACCTCAAACGGTCCGATCTCTGTGCTTCAGTGTCATCCCTGGATCAGTAATGCTGACACGCACAGTACTTGAAGGATTTATAACAGAGTAGCAATCACACACTTATTACAACGAGTGTCTCAAAAGAGAACTTATTACAATAAATATGGCTTAAGGCCATCTAATAACGATAACAGTGGAAGGCTTGGAAGATAAGTGAGTCCATCAACTCCAACGGCATCACTGAGTATAGAACCACGACCTAAAGGCACCTTACTCGTCGTCTGAAAAGTCTGCAACATGAACGTTGCAGCCCGAAACGGGTCAACACATGGAATATGCTGGCAAAGTAACACAAAGAGAATAATGAAAGAGTAAATCTATACTACATGCATATTTGGCCGGTGGAAAGCTCTATGGTTACAGTTTTGCATAAAGCCAATTTTTCCCTACTGCAAAGGAATAAATTTTATTTAACTATCATGGTAGTTGTTAAACATTGAGAGTGTAGACACCCTCTCAATCCCAATTAAGCATCAACATTAAAACCCAACAATATTAATTAGAGTAACATGATGAGATTCACATGATAATCCAAGTACTAGATACTCAAGTTGTCCATAACCGGGGACACGGCTAACCATGATTAGTTTATACACTCTACGGAGGTTTGCGCACTTTTCCCCACAAGACTCGATCTCCTCCGTTGGGATTCTCTCACTACATGATGTTTGAGAAATGGATGGCCGAGACATAGTCTTTTAGAAGTGCTAGCACCTTACAAACGGGTAGACCGTACCAACCTACATCCCCTACATTTGCTAGTCTACCACTGTAAGAGTTCGCACGACTTAGTCAACTATGCTAGAGCCCATAGTAGCTTGTGGCTGCACACGGAAGTTTCTAGCATGAATAATCTCATGATCCCTTTGAGCCTGGGTGGCGGTCCAAAAGAAAACAAGCAATCGCTGGAATACCCAGGTGCCTCAATCCACCCAGATGTGTGTTTAGGTTGCCACCTTAAATAAACCATTGATTATCAATCTCACATCTTTCATGGATACACTCACCCAATCCACGTCTACTAGCATAGCTTGGCAATATAAGCAAACGTAGAAGTAGCTCCCAAAGGTTTGATAATAAAACAGGTAATAGGTTCTACCTCATCTACTTCCCAAAACCCACAATTTAATTAGATCCTAATCATGCAATGTTTGAGGATTGATCTAATGCAATAAAACTGGGTAGTAGGAGGTATGACCAAAGTGTTACTTGCCTTGCTGATGATCTGCGAAACCTAGCGATTCGAAGTAGCAAGCGGCGCCATCCGGGTACTCTAACGCAAACAAACAAGCATACAATAAGTACTCATATAATGCATGGGTAAAACTCAAATAAGAGATCTAACCAGAAAGTTCAACTTAAGAACTCTGGTTGGCAAAAAGAATCAAATCGAATGAAACAATGAAAGACAAACGGCGAAAGAAACAAACTTCGTTTACTATTCTGGATCTAGGTCAAATTTTACAGAAGCAAAAACTTGTTTGAGTTGGTTAAACGGAAGGAGGGTTTCGAGACGAAACTCCAGGCGCTTGAATCGCCTGATTCCGATAAACGAGCGAAAAGTTATACTAAAACAAAAATCAGATCATAAATCGCGATTAGAAATAATCGCGGAAAATCCGAGAAAAAGAAAAATGATGAATAGATTAACGAACGAACGTTCGTTTTCTGTAACTAAACGATGAACGCGTCCGTTAAATGAACGAACGAGCGAACGCTCGCTAATTAAACTAAACCGGAAAAAAACCGATCTAACTAAAAAACGGATCTAAAAAAACCGAACGAAAACCGGCGAAAACCGAACGGTTTTTCTAAAAAAACGGCGCCAGCGGCGGGTCAACCTCGGCGGGCGGTGGGGCGCGGCGGCGGCGGCGGCTTGGGGAGACTAGGGTTAGGGTTTGGCGCGGGGTGGGCTTGGGGCTCGGGGTCGGCGCTATATAAAGGCCCGGCCGGACAGAGTCCAGGCCGAACACGGCCCAAAGTCGGTTTCGTTTTTTTAATAATTACGCATAGAAAAACAAACAAAAGAAATATTAAACGGACTCCAAAAATCCTGAAATAAATTTTCCCCGGCTTCTAAAATCAAGCCGAACAGGATGAACATTTATTTGGGTCCTAAATGCAATTTTGAAAAATGCGCATTTTTCCTAAATTCAAATAAAATAGCAAATAAAACCAAAATAAAATCTTATTTGATTTTATTATTAAATCCTCAATATCTCTTTTTTTTAAAGTCATTTTATTCCCTCTCTCATATATTTATAATAGAAATAATTGAAGATAAAATAAATAAAATCAAATGATCCTATTTTCAAAATTTGAGAAAACTCAAATATGAAAATAACCAAATCCCCAACTCTCTCTGTGGGCCCTTGAGTTGCGTAGAATTTTCTAGGATCAAACCAAAGGCAATTAAAATATGATATGCAGTGATGATCTAATGTATAACATTCCAAATTGAAAATTTGGGATGTTGCACTATTGGTACACCTTCTATCACAGATTCGAAAGCAAGTTATCTGTTGCTAATGGATCCTTTCTAGATAAGGAGTTTCTCTCAAAAGAAGTGAGTGGGAGGAAAGTTGAACTTGATGAGGTAGTTGTACCTTCTCCCTGGTTCATCACAGGGATCAGTTCTAGTGATGGCTACACCAATTAGTGAGGAAGTTAATGATGATGATCATGAAACTTCAGATCAAGTTACTACCGAACCTCGTAGGTCAACCAGAGTACGTTACGCACTAGAGTGGTACGGTAATCCTGTTCTGGAAGCCATGTTACTAGACCATGACGAACCTACGAACTATGAGGAAGCTATGATGAGCCCAGATTCCATGAAATGGCTTGAGGCCATGAAATCTGAGATGGCATCCATGTATGAGAACAAACTATGGACTTTGATTAACTTGCCCGATGATCGGCGTGCCATTGAGAATAAATGGATCTTCAAGAGGAAGACGGACGCTGATAGTAGTGCTACTATCTACAAAGATCGACTTGTCGAAAAGGGTTTTTACAAGTTCAAGATGTTGACTACGATGAGATTTTCTCACTCATATCGATGTTTAAAGTTTGTCCGAATCATGTTAGCAATTGCCACATTTTATGAAATTTGGCAAATGGATGTCAAAACTGCATTCCTTAATGGATATCTTAAAGAAGAATTGTATATGATGCAACCAGAAGGTTTTGTCAATCCTACAGGTGCTAACAAAATGTGCAAGCTCCAGCGATCCATCTATGGACTGGTGCAAGCATGTCGGAGTTGGAATTTATGCTTTGATAAGTTGATCAAAGCATATAGTTTTATACAGACTTGCAGTGAAGGCTGTATTTATAGGAAAGTGAGTGGGAGCATTACAGCTTTTCTGATAAGTATATGTGAATGACATATTGTTGACCGGAAATAATGTAAAATTTTCTGGAAAGCATAAAGGAGTATTTGAAAGGAGTTTTTCAAAGAAAGACCTTGGTGAAGCTGCTTACATATTGAGCATCAAGATGAGATAGGTCAAGATGATTGATAAAATTTTTCAATGAGTACATACCTTGACAAGTTTTTGAAGTAGTTAAAAATGGAACAATCAAAGAAGGAGTTCTTGCATGTGTTGCAAGGTACGAAGTTGAGTAAAGACTCAAAACCCGACCACGGCAGAAAATAGAAAGAGAATGAAAAGTCATTCCCTATGCCTCAGTCATAGGTTCTATAAAGTATGCTATGCTGTGTACCAGAGCTATTATGTACCTCACCATGAGTTTGGCAAGAGGGTACAATAGTGATCCAGGAGTGGATCACTGGACAACGGTCAAAATTATCCTTAGTGGAATAAGGAAATGTTTCTCGGTTATGGAGGTGACAAAGAGTTCATCGTAAAGAGTTACGTCAATGCAAGCTTTGACACCAATCTGGATGACTCTAAGTCTCGATCTAGATACATATTGAAAGTGAGAGCAATTAGCTAGAATAGCTCCATGCAGAGCATTGTAGACATAGAAATTTGCAAAATACATACGAATCTGAATGTGGCAGACCCGTTGACTAAACTTCTCTCACAAGCAAAACATCATCACACTTAGTACTCTTTGGGTGTTAATGACATGGCGATGTGAACTAGATTATTGACTAATAAACCCTTTGGGTATTGGTCACATAGCGATGTGAACTATAGAGTGTTAAATCACATGACGATGTGAACTATTGGTGTTAAATCACATGGCGATGTGAACTAGATTATTGACTCTAGTGCAAGTGGGAGACTGGAGGAAATATGCCCTAGAGGCAATAATAAAGTTGTTATTTATATTTCCTTATATCATGATAAATGTTTATTATTCATGCTAGAAATGTATTAACCGAAAACTGAGTACATGTTGAATACATAGACAAACAGAGTGTCCCTAGTATGCCTCTACTTGACTAGCTCGTTAATCAAAGATGGTTAAGTTTCCTAACCATAGACATGTGTTGTCATTTGATGAACGGGTTCACATCATTAGAGAATGATGTTATGGACATGACCCATCCGTTAGCTTAGCATAAATGATCGTTTAGTTTTATTGCTATTGCTTTCATCATGACTTATACATGTTCCTCTGACTATGAGATTATGCAACTCCCGAATACCGGAGGAACACCTTGTGTGCTATCAAACGTCACAACATAACTGGGTGATTATAAAGATGCTCTACAGGTGTCTCCGATGGTGTTTGTTGAGTTGGCATAGATCGAGATTAGGATTTGTCACTCCGTGTATCGAAGAGGTATATCTGGGACCTCTCGGTAATGCTCATCACTATAAGCCTTCCAATCAATGTGACTAATGAGTTAGTTGAGGGATGATGCATTACGGAAAGAGTAAAGATACTTGCCAGTAACGACATTGAACTAGGTATGATGATAACGATGACCGAATCTCAGGCAAGTAACATACTGATGACAAAGGGAACAATGACGTTGTTATGCGGTTTGACTGATAAAGATCTTTGTAGAATATGTAGGAGCCAATATGAGCATCCAGTTTCCGCTATTGGTTATTGACCGGAGATGTGTCTCGGTCATGTCTACATAGTTTTCAAACATGTAGGGTCCGCACGCTTAAAGTTCGATGACGATTTGTATTATGAGTTATGTGATTTGATGTACAGAAGTTTGTTCGGAGTCCCGGATGAGATCACGGACATGACGCGGAGTCTTGAAATGGCCGAGAGGTAAAGATTCATATATTGGAAGGCTATATTCGGACACCGGAAGTGTTTCGGGTGATACCGGGTCACCAGAAGGGGTTCCGTTCAAACCTCGGCAAAGATATGGGCTTAATGGGCCAAGTAAGGGAACACACCAGCCCACAAGGGGCTGGTGCGCCTCCTATAGGGCCAGCCACATGGGGAGAAAGGAAAAGGAGAGGAGGAAAAGGAAAGTATGAAGTAGGACTCCTACTTCCTTCCCCTCCCCCTCCTTCCTTTCCCCCTTTTCCAAATATGGTAAGGGGGGAATTGGACTAGGGGCCCAAGTAGGATTCCTCCTACTTGGGCGGGCCCTAGGCTACCTCCCTCCCTCTCCCTCCTTTATATTCATGGGGAGGGCACCTTTAGAACACACATCAATTGTTCCTAGCTGTGTGTGGCGCCCCCCTCCATAGTTAACACCTCGGCCATATCGTCGTAGTGCTTAGGCGAAGCCGTGTGTCGGTAACATCATCATCATCGTCGCCATGCTGTTGTGCTGACGAAACTCTCCCTCGGCCTCAACTTGATCAAGAGTTTGAGGGACGTCACCGAGCTGAATGTGTGCAGATCGCGGAGGTGTCGTGCGTTCGGTACATGGATCGGTTGGATCGTGAAGACGTTCGACTACATCAACCGCGTTACTAAACACTTCCGCTTTCGGTCTACGAGGGTACGTGGACACACTCTCCTCGCTTGTTGCTATGCTTCTCCTAGATAGATCTGGCGTGATCGTAGGAATTTTTTTGAAATACTGTGTTCCCCAACACTCACAACTTTGTATTGGTTATAGTATGGTGAATCATTGAGATGCATAAACATGCTGAACTTTTGTTCTTCTGAATGTTAGTATGCATACCGTATCTTCTGAAGCTTAGTTTAATGTGAATGTTGACTAGCCTGTGAACCTTCACAATCTAGTAAGTATATTGTAGGCCTCTTATTTGATACCTCACTTTGCCGCGCTACGCGACCAGTGTGAGTGTATGCATCCAGTACCACATCCTCTAATTTGATGGATGCCAAGTTGAAAAAGGTTACCGATGAGTAGCCATAAGCTACAGGGTCTCGTATTTTCTTTCGAATGGGCAATAAGCTGGAGAGCTGGAGAGTGTCTCTAATGGGTTGCCTCTAGTGTTAACACCCTCCAGTACGAAACACGGGCAGCCGACTGGGCCGATACAAAAGCCTATCCATCTTAAAGCCCATTTGTTTTTGTTTTTTGCGAGGAGAAGCCCATATTTCTTGAAGAAGGGGCGATCCCAGAAAAACCCTCCTTCCTCCTCGCTTCCACTTATACTGCAACTCGCTGGACTCTCCCGCTTCCGTCGCCTCCCAATTCCCCCCGCTCCCCATCTTCCTCACTCATCCAGAAAACCCCCGCTCACCTTCTTCCTCACTCGTACAGAAAACACATGCTCCTCTTCTTCCACTCCTACAGAAAACCCCAGCACTCCTTCTTCCCCACTCACACTGCCACTAGGCTCATCTCTGGACACCAAAAGGAAAATGGAGTCGGCTAGCCCCAGCGCCAAGAAGATGAGGCTCCCACCAGCGGCGACGCCAGTTGTAGATCCCGCACCCGGCAGCATGGGAAGAAGCGGCGAGCCCCCACCCCCACCCGGATCTGAGGAACCGGTAGAATCTCCGGTGGACCGCATTAGCGATCTCCCGGACGTCACCCTTGAGGAGATCATCTCGCTTCTCCTCACCAAGGATTGTTGCCGCACACAAGTCCTCTCAACTCGGTGGCGCCCTCTATGGCGCACTGCGCCCCTCAATCTCGACTGTCATCAGATATCTGTCCTTCCTGAATTAGATCTCCTTAGAGCCATCGTCTCCTCTCACCAGCAGGGCCCTGTTCAATGCCTCTGCATCTCGACACACTACCTGCTGTCCATACCCGGCACGGTGGACGCTTGGCTGACATCCTCTGAATTCGGAAGACTCCAGCAGTTTGAGTTCTACCATTACCACGAAAGTTTCATACCACGAACACACCAAGAATTCGTGCCCACACCACCGCTGTCCATCTTGCGGTTTTCCTCCTATCTCCACAATGCCACCTTCGCCCGGTGCCATCTACCAGACGATCTGGTACAAATGCTTTGACTCCCACTGCTAAAAAAACTTTCGATTGTGGTGGTTTATCTCTCGGAGGCCTCACTGCACAGCATCATCCACTCCACTTTCCCTGCCCTGGAGCGCTTGCTGATTGTTTTGGGAATAGAAATCCCTATCAGTTGTCTCCAAATAAAGTTGCCCCACCTTAAAAGCATGGAAATTTTTTTGAAGGACAGTAGCTCATCATCGAAGATGCCCCTTCACTTCAAAGGTTGCTCCTTGATGATTGTTATAAACCTTCACAAATAACTGTCGTCTCTGCACCCAAACTGGAGACCTTGGGTCTAATTAGTGCTCCGTTTGATGATCACAACAAGTTGGTGTTTTGCTCCTCACTTTTTCAGGTACCGTATATTATCATCTACACATTTGTAATCATAAGCTGCATTTTTCATTTGTGCGTTTAAGTTTTAGATCATCTTGGAGTACACTTTGGGTACTAATATTATGTTATATGCTCAATGAAGAGTTCATCCATGGATAGCCTATCAATGCTGCTGGATTCTGTCAAGATTTTATATATCGGAATGTTTAGTTATGATCTGAACATAATTATTGGCTTGCTGCGATGCTTTCGGTCTCTGGAGAATTTATATATAAAGGTGATGATTTCATGCACATTGAAAGACCATATATATTGTACTAGAATTAACCGTTCAGCTGTTGCTCTTTCGACATACTCTTTTTTCAGACCTTAACTGTTTTCAAATCTTCATGTCTACTTAGGTACCGCAACCACCTGAAGAAAAACGTATAACCAATCAGTGGTGTAATAAGCACAAGGATTTTCTCAGTTCTCATGACATTCGTTTGAGGACAATAACGATGGAAGGATATGCATCCAACCAGGCAAACAGAAGCTTTGTCACATTCTTCATGTTGAATGTGAGGTTACTATTGTCCATGAGGCTTAAGTTTTACCGCAAGAGATTTCTCAAGGACGGGCACATTGAACAGCAAAAAAAGAAGTTTCAGGTGGACAAATGGACTTCTAAACGTGCTCGGCTTCTATTTACAACAAGTTGTAGTCATCCTGAAATAATTTTTTTTGCACAGAATGTTGATTTTATGGATCAGACCGGTCCATTTATTTGTGATTGCGAAAAAGAGTGGTTGGGTTAGATGTTACTGCCATGTTCAATTTGGGTTTTGTGTAAAAATTTGATGAACAATTAATCCTTGGGCTTTTTGTACTGTTTGTTAGCTTGAGTTGCATGTTGTTGCCCTCGTACTCCCCTCCACCTACCACTACACTGCCGCATCTTCCATGGTTGTTGTTCATTCCCGTCCGAGGCCTCACCCTTGTTCTCTGTCAGTGCACAAAAGTGGGGGTTCTCTTTTGTACCCCTTTACTTGTGCGCGGGCAGTTTGAGCCGCGCCTACGGCCACACCTAGCGGGGCAGAGGAAGGAAGCAAGACAACCAGACAGCCAGAACAACGCAAAGCCAAAAACACGAAGAGCAGGAGGGCGAGGTGGACTCCCCCGGCAAGGCCCTTGCCGGGGTGGTCTCCGTTGCACCGGCAAGAGCCTTGCCGGGGCAACTTGCCCGGCACCAGCAGGGCCGCCACCCTTGAGCCCAAGGGTGCCAACACCATCGACCACTTTGGAACCAAGGCTCGGGAGGCACCTCCATGGTGGCATGCAAACCTTTGTGAAGACAGAGAGCCTACAAGACTAGATGATGACCAGAAGACAAGACAATCGCAAGATGCCGAGGATGCCCACGAGGCCCCGGCAAGGCCCCTTGCCGAAGACGCTCGCAAGGCCCCAACAAGACACTTGCCGGGGGCGCTTGCTACCTCTTGAGCACTGCGTTGGTTTCCCCCGAAGAGAAGGGATGATGTAGCAAAGTAGCATAAGTATTTCCCTTAGTTTTTGAGAACCAAGGTATCAATCCAGTAGGAGGCTACGCGCGAGTCCCTCGCACCTGCACAAAACAAATAAATCCTCGCAACCAATGCAAATAGGGGTTGTCAATCCCTATAGGGCCACTTACGAGAGTGAGATCTGATAGATATGATAAGATAATATTTTTGGTATTTTTATGATAAAAGATGCAAAGTAAAATAAAGGCAAAGGAAATAACTAAGTAGTAGGAGATCAATATGATGAAGATAGACCTGGGGGCCATAGGTTTCACTAGTGGCTTCTCTCGAGAGCATAAGTATTCTACGGTGGGTGAACAAATTATTATTGAGCAATTGACAGAATTGAGCATAGTTATGAGAATATCTAGGTATGATCATGTATATAGGCATCACGTCCGAGACAAGTAGACCAACTCCTGCCTGCATCTACTACTATTACTCCACTCATCGACCGCTATCCAGCATGCATCTAGAGTATTAAGTTAAAAATAGAGTAACGCCTTAAGCAAGATGACATGATGTAGAGGGATAGACTCATGCAATATGAAGAAAACCCCATCTTTTTATCCTCGATGGCAACAATACAATACGTGCCTTGCTGCCCTTACTGTCACCGGGAAAGGACACCGCAAGATTGAACCCAAAGCTAAGCACTTCTCCCATTGCAAGAAAGATCAATCTAGTAGGCCAAACCAAACTGATAATTCGAAGAGACTTGCAAAGATAACCAATCATACATAAAAGAATTCAGAGAAGATTCAAATATTATTCATAGATAGACTTGATCATAAACACACAATTCATCAGTCTCAACAAACACACCGCAAAAAGAAGATTACATCGAATAGTTCTCCACAAGAGAGGGGGAGAACATTGTATTGAGATCCAAAAAGAGAGAAGAAGCCATCTAGCTACTAACTATGGACCCGTAGGTCTGAGGTAAACTACTCACACTTCATCGGAGAGGCTATGGTGTTGATGTAGAAGCCCTCCGTGATCGATGCCCTCTCCGGCGGAGCTCCGGAATAGGCCCCAAGATGGGATCTCGTGGATACAGAAAGTTACGGTGGTGGAATTAGGGTTTTGGCTCCTGTTCTGATCGTTTGGGGGTACGTGGATATATATATAGGAGGAAGGAGTACGTCGGTGGAGCAACAGGGGGCCCACGAGGGTGGAGGGCGCGCCCCCTACCTCGTGGCCTCCTATTTTATTTCTTGACGTAGGGTCCAAGTCTCTCTGGTCTTATTCGTTGAGAAAATCACGTTCCCGAAGGTTTCATTCCATTTGGACTCCGTTTGATATTCCTTTTCTTCGAAACCCTAAAACAGGCAAAAAACAGCAATTCTGGGTTGGGCCTCCGGTTAATAGGTTAGTCCCAAAAATAATATAAAAGTGGGTAATAAAGCCCAAGAATGTCCAAAACATTAGATAATATAGCATGGAGCAATCGAAAATTATAGATACATTGGAGACGTATCAAGCATCCCCAAGCTTAATTCCTGCTCGTCCTCGAGTAGGTAAATGACAAAAACAGAATTTTTGATGCGGAGTGCTACTTGACATAATTTTAATGTAATTCTTCTTAATTGTGGTATGAATATTCAGATCCAAAAGATTCAAGACAAAAGTTCATATTGACATAAAAATAATAATACTTCAAGCATACTAACAAAGCAATTATGTCTTCTCAAAATAACATGGCTAAAGAAAATTATCCCTACAAAATCATATAGTCTGGCTATGCTCTATCTTCACCACACAAAATATTTAAATCATGCACAACCCCGATGACAAGCCAAGCAATTGTTTCATACTTTTGACATTCTCAAAACTTTTTCAATCTTCACACAATACATGAGCGTGAGCCATGGATATAGCACTATAGGTGGAATAGAGTGGTGGTTGTGGAGAAGACAAAAAGGGAGAAGATAGTCTCACATCAACTAGGCGTATCAATGGGCTATGGAGATGCCCATCAATAGATATCAATGTGAGTGAGTAGGGATTGCCATGCAACAGATGCACTAGAGCTCAAAAAGAAACTAAGTGGGTGTGCATCCAACTTGCTTGCTCATGAAGACCTAGGGCAATTTTGAGGAAGCCCATCATTGGAATATACAAGCCAAGTTCTATAATGAAATATTCCCACTAGTATATGAAAGTGATAACATGAGAGACTCTCTACTATGAAGATCATGGTGCTACTTTGAAGCACAGGTGTGGTAAATGGATAGTAACATTGTCCCTTCTCTCTTTTTCTCTCATATTTTTTTATTTGTTTGGGCCTTTTCTCTTTTTTATGGCCTCTTTTTTTTCGTCCGGAGTCTCATCCCGACTTGTGGGGGAATCATAGTCTCCATAATCCTTTCCTCACTGGGACAATGCTCTAATAATGATGATCATCACACTTTTATTTTTCTTACAACTTGATACTTAGAACAAAATATGACTCTATATGAATGCCTCCAGCGGTGTACTGGGATATGCAATAACTCATGAGTGACATGTATGAAAGAATTATGAATGGTGGCTTTGCCACAAATACAATGTCAACTACATGATCATGCTAAGCAATATGACAATGATGGAGTGTGTCATAATAAACGGAACGGTGGAAAGTTGCATGGCAATATATATCGGAATGGCTATGGAAATGCCATAATAGGTAGGTATGGTGGCTGTTTTGAGGAAGGTAAATGGTGGGTGTATGATACCGGCGAAAGGTGCACGGTATTAGAGAGGCTAGCAAAGGTGGAAGGGTGAGAGTGCGTATAATCCATGGACTCAACATTAGTCATAAAGAACTCATATACTTATTACAAAAATCTACAAGTTATCAAAGCAAAGTATTATGCGCATGCTCCTAGGGGGATATATTGGTAGGAAAATACCATCGCTCGTCCCCGACCGCCACTCATAAGGAAGGCAATCAATAAATAAATCATGCTCCGACTTCATCACATAACGGTTCACCATACGTGTATGCTACGGGAATCACAAGCTTCAACACAAGTATTTCTCAAATTCACAACTACTCAACTAGCATGACTTTAATATCACCATCTCCATATCTCAAAACAATTATCAAGTATCAAACTTATCATAGTATCCAACACACTCATAAGAAAGTTTTATTATTAATCTTGTGTACCAAGCATATTAGGAATTTAAGAAAATTACCATGCTATTTAAGACTCTCAAAATAATCTAAGTGAATCATGAGAGATCAATAGTTTCTATAAAAAATCCACCACCGTGCTCTAAAAGATATAAGTGAAGTACTAGAGCAAAATTATATAACTCAAAAGATATAAGCGAAGCACATAGAGTATTCTAACAAATTCCAAATCATGTATGGCTCTCTCAAAAGGTGTGTACAGCAAGGATGATTGTGGTAAACTAAGAAATAAAGACTCAAATCATACAAGACGCTCCAAGCAAAACACATATCATGTGGTAAATAAAAATATAGCTCCAAGTAAAGTTACCGATAGAAGTAGACGAAAGAGGGGATGCCTTCCGGGGCATCCCCAAGCTTTGGCTTTTAGGTGTCCTTAGATTATCTTGGGGGTTCCATGGTAATCCCCAAGCTTAGGCTCTTGCCACTCCTTGTTCCATAATCCATCAAATCTTTACCCAAAACTTGAAAACTTCACAACACAAAACTTAAAGTAGAAAATCTCGTGAGCTCCGTTAGCGAAAGAAAACAAAAGATCACTTCAGGGTACTGTAATGAACTCATCCTTTATTTATGTTTATGTTATACCTACTGTATTCCAACTTATCTATGGTTTATAAACTATTTTACTAGCCATAGATTCATCAAAATAAGCAACCAACACACGAAAAACAGAATCTGTCAAAAACAGAACAGTCTGTAGTAATCTGTAGCTAGCGCAATATCTGGAACCCCAAAAATTCTAAAATAAATTTATGGACGTGAGGAATTTATCTATTAATCATCTTCAAAAAGAATTAACTAAATAGCACTCTCCAAATAAAAATGACAGCAGTTCTCGTGAGCGCTAAAGTTTCTGTTTTTTACAGCAAGTTCAACAAGACTTTCCCCAAGTCTTCCCAACGGTTCTACTTGGCACAAACACTAATCAAACAAAACACAACCAAAACATAGGCTAGATAAATTATTTATTACTAAACAGGAGCAAAAATCAAGGAATAAAAATAAAATTGGGTTGCCTCCCAACAAGCGCTATCGTTTAACGCCCCTAGCTAGGCATAACAAGCAAGAATAGATCTAGGTATTGCCATCTTTGGTAGGCAATCCATAAGTGGATCTCATAATAGATTCATAAGGTAATTTAATTTTCTTTCTAGGAAAGTGTTCCATGCCTTTCCTTAATGGAAATTTGAATCTAATATTTCCTTCCTTCATATCAATAATTGCACCAATCGTTCTAAGGAAAGGTCTACCAAGAATAATAGGACATGAAGGATTGCAATCTATGTCAAGAACAATAAAATCTACGGGCACATAGTTCCTATTTGCAACAATAAGAACATCATTAATTCTTCACATAGGTTTCTTAATAGTGGAATCCGCAAGGTGCAAGTTTAGAGAGCAATCATCAAAATCACGAAAACCTAACAAATCACACAAAGTCTTTGGAATCGTGGAAACACTAGCACCCAAATCACATAAAGCATAACACTCACGATCTTTAATTTTAATTTTAATAGTTGGTTCCCACTCATCATAAAGTTTTCTAGGGATAGAAACTTCCAATTCAAGTTTTTCTTCATAAGATTGCATCAAGGCATCAACGGTATGTTTAGTAAACGCTTTATTTTGACTATAAGCATGAGGAGAATTTAGCACGGATTGCAACAAGGAAATACAATCAATCAAAGAGCAATTTTCATAGTTAAATTCCTTGAAATCCATAATAGTGGGTTTAGCAACATCTAGGGTTTTAATTTCTTCAATCCCACTTTTATCAAATTTAGCATCAAGATCAACAAATTCCAAATTCTTGGAACGCCTTCTAGGTAAAGGTGGATCATATTCAGTCCCATCATTATCAAGATTAATATTGCAAAACAAAGATTTAATAGGGGACACATCAATAACTTTTAGATCTTCATCTTTATTTTCATAGGAACTAGAAGAACACGCTCTTATAAAGGCATCTTTCTTAGCACGCATCCTAGTGGTTCTTTCTTTGCACTCATCAATGGAAATTCTCATGGCTTTGAGAGACTCATTGATATCATGCTTAGGTGGAATAGATCTAAGTTTCAAAGAATCAACATCAAGAGCAATTCATCAACGTTCCTAGCCAAATCATCAATCTTAAGCAAATTTTCTTCAATCATAGCATTAAAATTCTTTTGTGAAGTAATAAATTCTTTAATATTAGATTCAAAATCAGAGGGCATCTTATTATAATTTCCATAAGAATTTTTGTAGGAATTACCATAATTATTAGAGGGATTACTAGGATAAGGCCTGGGATTGAAATTTCCTCTATACGCGTTGTTACCAAAATTGTTCCTGCCAATAAAATTCACATCCATAGATTCATTATTATTCTCAATCAAAGTAGACAAGGGCATATCATTAGGATCAGAAGAAACACTCTTATTAGCAAATAATTTCATAAGTTCATCCATCTTTCCACTCAAAACATTAATTTCTTCTATCGCATGCACCTTTTTATTAGTAGATCTTTCAGTATGCCATTGAGAATAATTAACCATAATATTATCTAGGAGTTTAGTAGCTTCTCCTAAAGTTATTTCCATAAAAGTGCCTCTCGCGGCCGAATCTAAAAGATTTCTAGAAGCAAAATTCAATCAGGCATAAAAGTTTTGTATAATCATCCACAAATTTAAACCATGAGTAGGGCAATTACGTATCATTAATTTCATTCTCTCCCAAGCTTGTGCAACATGTTCATGATCAAGTTGCTTAAATTCATAATATCATTTCTAAGAGTGATGATCTTAGCGGGAGGAAAATACTTAGAGATAAAAGCATCTTTGCACTTATTCCATGAATCAATACTATTTTTAGGCAAAGACGAAAACCAAGCTTTAGCACGATCTCTAAGTGAAAAAGGAAATAGCTTCAATTTAACAATATCATTATCCACATATTTAGATGAGTAGCGGCATCTTCACTAGGAAGGCCGGAGAACGGATCTTTCATGACAAGATTCAGCAAAGCAGCATTAATTTCACAAGATTCAGCATCGGTAAGAGGAGCAATCGGAGTGCTAATAAAATCATTATTGTTGGTATTGGTGAAGTCACACAATTTAGTATTATCTTGAGCCATCGAGACAAGCAAGCAAACTAACACGCAAACAAAAAACAAGCGGGCAAAAAGAGGCAAATAGAGAGGGAGGATAGAGAGAGAGGGCGAATAAAACGGCAAGGGTGAAGTGGGGGAGAGGAAAACGAGAGGCAAATGGAAAATAATGTAATGCGGGAGATAAGGGTATGTGATGGGTACTTGGTATGTTGACTTTTGCGTATACCTCCCCGGCAACGGCACCAGAAATCCTTCTTGCTACCTCTTGAGCACTGCGTTGGTTTCCCCCGAAGAGAAGGGATGATGTAGCAAAGTAGCGTAAGTATTTCCCTTAGTTTTTGAGAACCAAGGTATCAATCCAGTAGGAGGCTACGCGCGAGTCCCTCGCACCTGCACAAAACAAATAAATCTTCGCAACCAATGCAAATAGGGGTTGTCAATCCCTATAGGGCCACTTACGAGAGTGAGATCTGATAGATATGATAAGATAATATTTTTGGTATTTTTATGATAAAAGATGCAAAGTAAAATAAAGGCAAAGGAAATAACTAAGTAGTAGGAGATCAATATGATGAAGATAGACCTGGGGGCCATAGGTTTCACTAGTGGCTTCTCTCGAGAGCATAAGTATTCTACGGTGGGTGAACAAATTATTGTTGAGCAATTGACAGAATTGAGCATAGTTATGAGAATATCTAGGTATGATCATGTATATAGGCATCACGTCCGAGACAAGTAGACCAACTCCTGCCTGCATCTACTACTATTACTCCACTCATCGACCGCTATCCATCATGCATCTAGAGTATTAAGTTAAAAATAGAGTAACGCCTTAAGCAAGATGACATGATGTAGAGGGATAGACTCATGCAATATGAAGAAAACCCCATCTTTTTATCCTCGATGGCAACAATACAATACGTGCCTTGCTGCCCTTACTGTCACCGGGAAAGGACACCGCAAGATTGAACCCAAAGCTAAGCACTTCTCCCATTGCAAGAAAGATCAATCTAGTAGGCCAAACCAAACTGATAATTCGAAGAGACTTGCAAAGATAACCAATCATACATAAAAGAATTCAGAGAAGATTCAAATATTATTCATAGATAGACTTGATCATAAACACACAATTCATCAGTCTCAACAAACACACCGCAAAAAGAAGATTACATCGAATAGTTCTCCACAAGAGAGGGCGAGAACATTGTATTGAGATCCAAAAAGAGAGAAGAAGCCATCTAGCTACTAACTATGGACCCGTAGGTCTGAGGTAAACTACTCACACTTCATCGGAGAGGCTATGGTGTTGATGTAGAAGCCCTCCGTGATCGATGCCCTCTCCGGCGGAGCTCCGGAATAGGCCCCAAGATGGGATCTCGTGGATACAGAAAGTTACGGTGGTGGAATTAGGGTTTTGGCTCCTGTTCTGATCGTTTGGGGGTACGTGGATATATATAGGAGGAAGGAGTACGTCGGTGGAGCAACAGGGGGCCCACGAGGGTGGAGGGCGCGCCTAGGGTAGGCAGGCGCGCCCCCCTACCTCATGGCCTCCTATTTTATTTCTTGACGTAGGGTCCAAGTCTCTCTGGTCTTATTCTTTGAGAAAATCACGTTCCCGAAGGTTTCATTCTGTTTGGACTCCGTTTGATATTCCTTTTCTTTGAAACCCTAAAACAGGCAACAACAACAATTCTGGGTTGGGCCTCCGGTTAATAGGTTAGTCCCAAAGATAATATAAAAGTGGATAATAAAGCCCAATAATGTCCAAAACAGTAGATAATATAGCATGGAGCAATCAAAAATTATAGATACGTTGGAGACGTATCAACGCTCACAATACCCCGGCAAGACCCTTGCCGGGAATATACGCGGGACCGCGGCAAGACCTTGCCGCCCCCGTCGCCGCCCCAGCTCAGCGACCAACCCACCAACTGAAGCAAGTACCCATGTGGCAGTACGTGGATACTAATCCAACTAGCCAAGCACCAGTGTGGCGGCATGCAGATCTTCGTGGATACCCTACCACCACGCCGACTCAACAGCCTGCTAGCCTATGTGGCGTTGCATGCCTCATTGACCTGGACGCGTGTCGGAGCAAGGCGGAGCAGCGACGAATGGGATGGGCCTCGTTACCGCCCCCGATAAAGCAAGTGGACACCTAAGTAGTGCATTTAATGCACATTGTCCTGTGATGACAGACGATAAGCTTATACACTGTATACCTTTCCACCTCCTGTGTGCCACTGTGGTAGCCCCTTTTGACTATAAAAGGAGGCCCGCGGCATACTAAGAGGGGATTCAGATATTTTGGAAGACATACGCATCGTAGCTAGTTCAAGAGCGCAAGAACACTCAAATATACACCAAAGCAGGACTAGGGTATTACGCATCCTTGCGGCCCAAACCTGGGTAAACAATCCTCGTGCTGGCTTCTAGACCCGCTCTTTGCACAACCCCGCACCCGCCAACCATAGCAAAAAGGGACCTCAGCGGTACCATAGGTGTCGTTTCCCCCCGACATCTCTGGCGCGCCAGGTAGGGGCACACGGTTGTGAAAATCCGGTTTGAAGGTTAGCACACTGACTTCATCATCACCATGGCCCCCAAGAGAAAGGGGATCATGGCTATCGGTTTGTCCAGGGCCGGCCCGTCCATGCCAGTACAAGCAGACGGCTGGGTACCCCTGGATGGGGCCGAAGACATGGCCCACGAGCGTCCATGACATTCTGGTGGTCGGAGCCAGGCAACCGTCGTCGTTCGAATCAGAGATGACGAGCCGCGCATCGCTGGGTCCGAGGGTGGGGCCGTGCTGCCCACGGGTGGCGCAGCAGCCTCTACGGCACCCCAGCTGGCGCCCGCGCCGCGCCCTTCCCAGGCCGCGTGTGATGAGAAACACCATGATGCTGGAGCCCCTGGGCGCTGCCGCGAAAAGAGTCCTATGCGCCACTCGCAGGACAAACCAGGCCGGCATGCGCTCTCCGACGCTGGTGTGGGCGGTGCACGACCACGAGACCGTGACCGAGCCCCTTCTAACCTGGTTAGAAGTCGGAGCGCATCACGGTCTACGCAGATCTCGCCGCCGCCTACGCCAGCAGAAGCGCTGG
>NC_041380.1:326570088-326570440 GCF_002162155.2 Triticum dicoccoides | reverse complement strand
GAAGCATTGTCAGCTTTGCCAACAAAGACGAACCACTCCCAGTGGGACCCTCGCACCGGCGTCCTGACGAGCCGGTGCACGCTGGCCGTGGAGGGGTCAGAGACGCTGCAACCATGGTGCACTCTCCCCCGCCGCAACCGCAAGAACAGCCATCGACCCATCGACCCGACGTTGGTGGCAATGTTTCCACCGCGTCGTCCGACCCGCGAACCCGCCGCGACCAACATCAAGTCCTTCGGGAACGAGCCAAGGAAGACGCTCGAACTACCATCGAACAACGACGGGAGATGCGCCATCAGTCAGATCGGCGTGCGGGGCCTACTATGGACCACCCGGCGTCGGGGGGGGGGGG
>NC_041380.1:326552696-326569818 GCF_002162155.2 Triticum dicoccoides | reverse complement strand
GGGGGGGGGGGTCCGGTGACCTGCCTTACGAGGTGGGTTGTCCGACCTTTACCCAAGAGCTGCGGCAGTTCTAGTGGCCCTCCCACCGCATGTTCAAGCCCGATGTTGGCGAGAAGTACAACAGCAAGGCCCACCCGTCGGAGTTCCTCAGCATCTACACCATCACGATGCAACCTGCTGGAGCCCGTGACGACAAGGTTCTTGGCAATTACTTCCCGTTGGCACTCAAACCCAACATCATGTCGTGGTTGATGCACTTGCCACTAGGTTCCATTTCTTCTTGGTCGGATTTGTGTCATGAGTTTGTTGGCGCCTTCATTGGAGGCCACCAAGCTCATGGCCAAGCAAGTGTTTGCACATCATCCCCCAGAAAGAAGGAGAAAACCTGCACAAGTACATACAAAGGTTCAGCCGAGTGTAATACAACATCCCAGATGTTCATCTCGCCGCAGTTATCAGCGCATTCCATCAGAATGTGCACAACCGCAAGATGCACGAGGAGTTGGTGATGAACAAGGTCAAGGATGTGGCCGAACTTTATGTTCTGGATGATAGATGTGCTCGGACTGAAGAGGGGAGGAAGTACCCCGGCAAGGACGCCGGTGCGAAAACCGACTCCACAGACGAAGACACCACCGCTCCAACAAAGAAGGGCCGACGCCGCAACAGGAATCACAAGGGCAAGACTGTGCTTGTCGTTGAGGGATCCGGCGAGCTCGGCGCCGCCAAAAAGGCCAAGGCTGACGACCCTAGCAAGGAGGTTGCCGAGTGCGCCGCCTGCTTGGCCCTGACAGCTGCCGGCAAGCCAGGAGGCTCCGACAAGCAGTATTGCAAGATCCACCGCACCAAGGGCCATGACCTCCAGAACTGCCGACAAGTTGAGATGCTTGTTGAAAAGTAGAAGGCTGAATACGAAAGGCGAGCTAAGGAGAAAGGTCAGGATGGCGCTGAGGGATCCGGCAAGAAGCGTGGCAGCCAAGGGGGTCACCGCGGCAAAGATAACCAACAAGAGAGGCTTGCTCGGGGTCGCGACAAGAAAGAGGAGGATGATGATCGCGACGAGGACGACGAGTCTGGCGAGCACGAGTTCCATAAGGCTACAGAGGCCATGTGCGTCGACGGTGGCGCCTCGTTGCACACCTCACACTGCCAGCTGAAGTAGTGGGCGCGTGAGATCGTTGTAGCAGAGCCGTCGTTTGATGCCCAGAAGCCCCTGAAGTGGTCCCGCATGCCCATCGTTTTCGACACCGAGGATCACCCTGATCGCACAACTGCGGTTGGGTGTTTTGCCATTGTTGGTCTCGCCAACGACATGCAACCTCAAGGTGACGAAAGTGCTGGTTGACGGTGGGGCCGGTCTGAATTTGATCTCGCCCGCTGTGATCAAGAAGCTGCAGATTCCTAATGAAGACCTCGAAGAGACGGGCACATTTCAAGGGGTCAACCCGGGAAGGAGCCAGCCTAAAGGTAAAATCACGCTGCCCGTTACATTTGGAGGCGAGCTGAACTATAGGACAGAGAAGATCGTCTTTGATGTCACCGAGATCCCCTTGCCGTACAATGGGATCCTTGGCCGCCCATCGATGGCCAAGTTCATGGCGGCGTCCCACTACGCCTACAACACATTAAAGATGCCAGGGGCGCTGACCATCATAACCGTCCCCTCCGACAAGAAAGATGCGCTCATCTGCACCGATTAACTTTACTGAGAGGTAGTTGCAGCAACTGCCGTGAAGACACTTGCCCCTGCCACTGAAATTCCAAGGAAGAAGACTACCGAACAAGCGGCATCATTTGCGAATGCAGTAAACGCTCGTGCGGCGACAGAAAAGCTAAGTCATTCGAAACTTTGAGTAATTCCTTTATGTATAAGGTTGTTTTCCTCGGAGATCCTGTTCTTGGTATGAGAAACCTGCACGTGATGGGGGCCTTCCGCTATTGGCAACGCCCTTGTTCTGTTTCGAGTCCACTCAACAGTTCGACCGGCCGCGTCGAGAACGGCAAGGTGGCCTTCCCGCTATTGGCAACGCCCTTGTTCTGTTTCGAGTCCGCTCAATAGTTCGAGCGGCCGTGCTGAGAACGGCAAGGTGGTTTACTTGGCCGCAAGCACACCCGACCGGTTGTTGAGGATCCATCCCCGAAACGCCGTAGCTTGGGTTCGCGCACCGGCAAGCCTATCCAGTTGAGCGTAGGGTGTACATACAAAGAAAGATTGAACAGGAAAATAACATGCATCGTTTCAAAGTACTGCAGAGTTATATTACACCAGTTGTTGCTGCGGTTCTAACTAAAGATAAAAATTGTCTTGGTCGTGAACCTGCAGCGGGGATGAGAAATGGGGTGCCAAGTCCCGGCGCTGGCCGTCTATCCTTCGAACTCCGTCGACGCGGCTGATGATGGATTGTATATGCTCCTCGAGCACCGCGAGGTCCACGTCCTTCGGCAAGCTCCCCAGCGCAGCGTCAAAGTCGAGGTTCGGGTTCCAGTATGCCACCTTGGTGAGGACCTTGGTTAGGGTACCCTGACAAAGCTTCCGGGCCTCATTGGCTAGGGAGGTCGCTTTGTTGGAGCGGAATTGCTCCAGGGCTCCAAGAACACCCTCAAAGAACAAGGTCAGTTTGCCGTTGGGACTAACGTTCAGCTCCGGGACTTACCTCACGTTTGGCACCTCCATGCCCACCAGCTTCGTGGTGATTCTGTCGGCGACGTCGGTGAGGTGGCTGACTCAGAGGTTTTCGCCCTTCACGTAATCCTCGTGGTTGGCGGCGTCGTTCCTCCATAGCTGCTTCTCATCCTCCAGGGCCTTGGTGAGGGTCTCTTCCAGGGCCCTGACCTCCGAAAGCGTCCCCTCAAGACCCTCCAGCTTCAGCCTTAGGTCGTTGATGGAGTCATTGGCCTTGGAGAGCAACTCGGCTTTGCCGAGGACCGCGGCCTGCGCCTCCACCAAGGCGTCATTGAGCATGTATTTCTCCTTCACCAGCTCCAGGACATATTTCTTCAAGTCATCCCGCTCCACCTCCAGCTCCTTCACTCTGCCGGCATGGACCAGGGCTTGGGCATCGAGCGCCTCCATGTGCTTCTGCTCCAGTTCCTGGGTCCGTAGCACGACGAGATTCTCAACCTCCTCCTCCTTGCCGCGGAGCGTGGCGGCGAGTGCCTCCTCACGAGAGGCAAGGTCCTCCTCCTAGGAGTTCAGATCAGCCTGGTGCTTATGTCGAGCGGCCTCGTCCTTGGCGGCCTGTTCTCTCGCCTCCTCTTCGGCTCTCTCGACGTCGGCCTGCTTCAGGATGAGCTCCCGTTTGCGTTCAGCCAGTAGGTCCTGAGCGACCTTCAGTTCCCCGTGGGCTTGGCAGAACCAGGCCTGTGTCTTGACGACGCGTTCCTTGAGATCCGCCTCCACCTTGTCCATCGCCGCCATCTTTGATTTTGCTTTGTCCAGGCGGGCACGGTGAAGCGCCCGGAGCTTCTAGAAGTTGGCGCTCATGGCCCGAAGCAGCTCCTCCTCTTGGGAATCACCGATGTTGGTGCTCGGTTCATCAACGACCTAGAGCCCGGCGGAGGCGAGCGCCTCGTCGCCGAACGCCTCCCCTTCAGTTGGCGCCCTGGTGCTTGCCGTTCCTAGAAGATGGACGAACAGGCCATCGCCCACCTTCAAGTACTTGCTCGAGCCGGAGGCGGTAGAGGAGGAAGATTGGTCGTCAACCACCCCCTCCTCGGCATCGGCCTTGCCGGCCTCCTCAGCAGCGGCCTTGCCGGCCTCCCCGGCAGGCTCCTTGGCGGCCTCTTAAGTGGCTGTCTTAGCGGCCTCCTCAGCGGCGACCTTGTTGGCCTCGGCCTCGACGTCCCTGGCAACCTCCCCAATAACGGTGTCAATATCCTCCCGGTCCACCGAGGAGGGATCTGGATACCAAGAAGGGAGGATGAGCCAGGGCCAAGGTCAAGGTTCAATAAGAAAAAGAAAGAGCAAGGACGGAAAGCAAACAACTTATCGGCTTCAAGCTGGGAAGAAGTAGCACCCTCCCCTCCAGCATTTGTTGTCGGGGCAGAGCCCCCGGCACCCAAGTTCGTCTCCTCCTCCATATGAGTGGGTCGGTGGTGGATGCCCTCACCGGGGACGCCCCTCGGGGCGGCGTAGTCGAGGGGGGCGGCGTGTTGGGGGTGGCCCTCAGCGGCCCCTCCTGCCACCGTTCTTCTCCTGCGAACCCGACAAGGTCAGCATCAAGGATTCACACCCCAATGTTCATCAGTGGAGGAGTGAGTGGTGAGCTTACGCTGGGGGCTGGAGCGAGGGCTACGCCGGGGACTGCCGTCCGGGCTGCTCTCCACCAACAACTACGTACGTGAAGTACCCGCCGGGGGCTTGTCACCCGTCGAGGCACTGGCCTTCTTTGCCGCCCTCTGGGCCAGCGTCTCCATATCCCTACGAGAATAAAAACAAGTCAAGAAAACCGGCGCGATATGAAGGGACAGGGATGGTGAAGGGCAGGATGCTTACTCATCCTCCACCTCCTCTTCCGCTGCCTTCCTCTTCCTCCTTCGGCTGAGAGACCCAAGATCGAAGACGACCTCCGTGTCGACATCTGCGAGGGGAAGGGGAAGGGGATGGAGTCCGGCGACGCTTGGACGAAGAAGAGGCGGTTGCTTTCTTCTTCGCCACCGCGGCCTTCACCACCTCCCTCGCTGTCGCGGCCCTCGTCAGGCCCACGGACTCCCCCTGGGCCTCTTGCCGCTGCTCGGTCCTGCCGGGCCGGATCGGCTCACTGGAGCTGGCCCACCGTAGGACACGCCTTCTTCCTGTGACCGGAGGGTCGTCAGCTCCGGCCTCTTATTTGGTTAACTCCTCGACCACATCTTCGATGAGGAGGGCCCTAGTGCCGGCGCTGCTGGCCTCCTTAGCAGACTCTGCCCATCCGGCAAGCTCCTCCTCCTCCACGGCCGCCTCGGCCTCGTCCTCCACGTGGCCGGCGCTGCCAGCTTCCCTGGCGAGCACCGCCTCCGCCACCCTGGCGGTGATGTAGTCTAGCTCCTCCTTGGTGGTGTCCTTGATAAGCAGTGGCTCATCATGGACATACCTCTCCGAGAGGTTGTCGAACTCCTGCACCTGTTCCGCCTCTGGCTCGGCCCAAGTTGGGTCAAGGCCATGCGTGTTGAAGTCCGGCATCATGGCAATGATGTCGGTTTGGCGAGAGTTGTTGGTCAGCTGGACCACTCCAGCCGGCAAACCAAACAGAGGCCCCTTGACGGCCTTGCCGGCCTTCACGTCCTTGCCGGCTCTCTCAGCCCTGCCGTCATCACCCACATCAAGCTGGAAAAGCCTTTGACAAAAATGGGCGTGCCCCATCACCGTGAAGTTGTGCTTCAATCCAAGGCGCAACCTCATGACATCGGCCGCGTTCCTGAAGAGCCAGGCCGGCCTCCCCTTGTTATGAAGTGGGGTAATTCAGCGGTGGATGAAATTGTCCCCAATCATCTCAAGGGTGAGCCCCACCATGGTGAGGCGATGGATTCTGGTAATAGCATTCACGAGTTTCTTGTCATCGGCATCGAGGTCACTCCAGTCCTTGTGGCGGCTGGCGGGCTTTGGCGAACTTGGCAGAACTCCTGCGGATCATCCTCCTCGATCCATAGCCACCGGCCCCGCCACTCCTCCCACCTCTCCTTCTGGGTGCCCTCTGGATACATGCCCTTCTTCTAGGCCATTGGATCCAGGTGACGTAGCCGGAGATGGCACCCCCCGCCTGGATATGAGGAAAGAAGTAGTGGCGGAAGAGCACCGTGCTGGGAAGCATTCCTGCAAAGCCCTCGCAAAGGTGGGTAAAGAGGGCCATGCACGCCATGGCATTCAGCATAAAATCAAGAAGATGGAAGCCGAAGGTGTGCATAACATCATTGAAAAAGGCGGAGAAAGGGGGGTGGAGCCCGCAGGAGAAGTAGTCAACAAAGAAAGGATACCGATTCGGGCCGGCCTTGGCAAAATCGGCGGGGATGATGTGCGTGGCCGGATGCCCCGTCGTCTTTGCCCCCCATAGAGGCCTGAAGTAGTCCCTATCACTACAAAAAAAAAGACACATCCCTGACATTTTGGGCCGAATGAAAAAAATTTATGTCATACATATGACACTTCTATGACGATAATTGTGACAAAACCTGGTATCACCATAGATGTGGTGGTCTCCTACTTCTATGACAAAAACTCATGACGGAAAATGGGCTTTTCGTCCTGGGCGGGCCAGAGATACAGCTGCATGACATTCTTTGGCACGTCCATGACGGAAAAAACCGTGGTAGAAGCGAGGGGGAGGGAAATTTCGGGGAGTTCCCGGTTACAGTGGGAGGTCGGGGACCGAGCGATGCGCGTTTCTCTCGTACACATACGCGCGTGTGTGCGAGGCGTTGGCTCTAACTGAACCCAAGCGAGGCGTTGGGCTCTAACTGAACCCGAGCGATTGCACTGCAGGCTACACGTTACTAAACCCGAGCGATCGATCGATGGCTGTTAACTGAACCCGATCGAGCGATTCCTTCGCTACTGCTGCTAACTGAAGCCGATCGATGCTGCCTCTAGGATGAACAGTGAGCATTGCGGGGGGGTGGATGAACAGTGAGCGGTGGCGTTGCCCAAGGTTGTCAGAATCGCGATTCTGTTATATGATTCTACGACTTTACGATCCAAACTAACCCCTATGATTCTACGATTTTAGTTCTTAGAATCTACGTTTCTACGATCTTGATAGTGGAGATTCTACGATTTGCGATCCTACCATCAAAGCTCCGATCCGATTCAAAATCGCGATTCTGACAACCTTGGCGTTGCCTCTGGATGAACAGGACCCCCTGGTGTGGTGGAGGGCTGGATGAACAGTAGACGGTGGAGGGGTGCCCGTGGAGGGGTGGATGAACAGGACCCCGTGGTGTGGAGGGCTGGATGAACAGTAGACGGTGGAGGGGTGCCCGTGGAGTGGTGGTTGAACAGGACCTTGTGGTGTGGAGGGCTGGATGAACAGTAGACTGTGGAGGGGTGATTGAACAGTAGCCGATGGTGTAGCGCGCGGTGGAGGCTGGATGAACAGGAGCCCGTGGAGGTTGGAGGAGGTCGACGGTGGAGATGAACAGTATCCCGTGGAGTCCCTTTTTGCAGTACACCACACCCCTCCCGATGAACAGGACCCCCGTTTTGACCGTAGGAGGTCCGTTTCGTCCATTTTACGGTACGCCACACCCCTCCCGATCAACAGGACCCCCGTTTCGACCGTAGGAGGTCCGTTTCCTCCGTTTTGCGGTACGCCAGACCCCTCCCGATCAACAAGACCCCGTTCCGAACGTAGGAGGTCTGTTTCCTCCGTTGTGCGGTACGCTAGGCCTCGTTTCCATCGCGTGTTCCATCCAAGCCCTCCCGATGAACACGACCACGCATTCCGTTCCGACCCAGCCGGTTGGCTCCCACGCGTTCCGTTGCCTCCCGATGAACACGACGCATTCCATTGCCTCCCCATGAACACGACACATTCCGTTGCCTCCCCATGAACACGACGACGACGTTGTTTCTCCGTTCCGACCCAGCCATGTACACGAGCCCTAGCCGTACATATGCGCGAGTAGGCGTTCGAGACCCCGCCCGTATGTACACATACGTGGCCGTATTTTCTTTCTTGCACCCTGGCCGCTGTACGTACGTGTACATGCTACGTGCGCGCCTCCACTACGACACGTGTGCGCCTCTACTACGACACGTGCTCGCCTCTACATCAACCAGTATGTGCGTACACGTTCGCGACCATAATGACAACACTACGTACGCTTCGACCAGGTGGGTCCCAACTATCAGGCACTTCCTTGCCTGCGAAGATATAGCTGGTTGGTCCCAGCAGTCAGGGGGGCGAATCATTTTTTTTTGCCCGGACACACTTCCTTGCATGCGAAGATGTAGCCGGTGGGTCCCAGCAGTTAGGGGGGAGAATCGTTTTTTTTTGCCCAGACGCACTTCCTTGCGTGCGAAGGTGTAGCTGGTGGGTCCCAGCAGTCAGGGGGCGAATCGTTTTTTTTTCGGACGCACTTCCTTGCGTGCGAAGATGAAGCTGGTGGGTCCCAGCAGTCAGGGGGAAACGTTTTTTCCGTGAAATACAGTGGCCCATCTAGTGGGTCCCAGCTGTCAAGTGGAGGAATCATTATTTTCCGCGTAATAAGGAGGCACTTCCTTGCTGCGGCCGTGGACCCAGCTGTCAGCCTCTCCACGTACAGTCCATGTCGAATGGAAGTCGTTCCTTGACCACGTTGACCAAGCCGCACCGAGAGCACCACGGCGGTGGATGACGATGAGGCCTAGGAAGGGGACGACGCGGAGCCGGTAAAGACGCGGCAGTGGAAGCCCGCGCGGAGAGGAGTACGAGGGTTCACTAGTTCAGCTGCGGTGTGAGGCTGCCGTCGCCGCAGGGCCTGGCCAGCGGTGGGAATAGTAGGGGCGGTGAGACCTCCGCGGCAGCACATCCGGCCACGGGAGGCAGGAGCATGTGGCACGACCGGCGCTGCTTTGGGCGGCTGGAGCAAGAAGACCAGAGGTTGAAGAAGCACTACGGCCGTTGGATGGACATCGTACGGTCACTGGAGCTAAAATCGTTCATATTGACTAAGTTGACAAAGCCCTCCGTCCCCGTCAACTTAGTTGGCTCAGAAGTCATCCTTCCACTATGGTGGGTCCCAGCTAGCAGGGGGTATTCATTTTTTGTGCGTAATAAGGAGGCACTTCCTTGCATGCGAAGATATAGCTGGTGGGTCCGACATGTCAGTGGGGGGAATGTTTTTTTCGCGAAATACAGAGGCCCTTCCGGTGGGTCCCAGCTGTCAGGTGGAGGAATCATTATTTTGCGCGTACAGTCCACGGCCGATGGATGTTGTTCGTTGACCATGTTGACCAGTCCGCGCCGAGAGCACCATGGCGGTGGACGACGGCGAGGCCTAGGAAGGGAACGACACGGAGCCGGGGAAGACTCGGCAATGGTTGCCCATGCGGTGGGGAGTACGATGGTTTACTGGTTCGGCTGCCGTCGCTGGAAAATAACAGGAGGTGTGGGTGAGTAGAGGAATGGCCTGGCCAGCAATGAAGTAGGGTGGGGCGGTGCGGCCTGTGCGGCAGCACAGCCAGCCACGGGAGGCGGGAGCAGGCAGTCCCACCGGAGCTGGTTTGGGCGGCTGGAGCAATAAGATCAGATATTGAAGAAGCAGCACGGCCATTGGATTAACATCCAACGGTAACTGCTGCTAGAATCGTTTGTGGACGAAGTTGACAAAGCCAAAGTACACGTCAACCTAGTAGACCCACAAGTCAGCCTCCAAATTTGTCCCATACAGCATACAACCCGAAATTTCTAGCCAGATTCAAATTAATTTTAAATCTAAATATACCTTAATTTAAATTCAATGAAATTTTACCCGCACAAAAACAATGAAATTTAAAATATCAAAATCCGAAAGAAAACAGTATTTTGGAACTAATTGCCTGTTTGCTGTATTTTTTCATTTTACAGCCCATTTATTATTACTTATAGCCCATTTCTTATTACTTATAGCCCATTTTCTGGGCAAAATGCATCCCTCCTCGTCTTGAAAGATTTCCGGCCCAGCAGGGCGTAAAAAAGCAAGTAGGCCTACGTTGGTTATTCTGCAAAAAACAAAATAACTGGCTAGCCATTTTCAGAAAGGAAAAAAACAAACTGGGTTGGTCATGTGCTAAACATATGAAATACAAGCCTGGGCTAGACGGGCCACGGGTCCCGCACAACCTAGTTGATACCCTTCTCCGTCCCGAAAAAACAAAATTACTGCGCGCGCTGCTAGGTCCTTACTGTCATCCTCACCATGTACAGTCATATCCTTATTCCTCTCGGTTATTGACCATGTTGACAACACCGGAGGGCGACGCCGCGGCGAGCGAACCAAGGAGGAGGACGATGGTGAGGCCTCGGACGGGAACGAACAGGAGCCGGGGAAGATCACAGCCAGCCGTGGGAGGCGGGAGCAGGCGGTCCCGCCGGCGCTGGTTTGGTTGGCGGCTCGAGGAAGAAGAGACTGAAGAAACGCGACAGACGTTGAATGTCAATCCAACGGTCAAGGTTGGCACAATCGTTTGTTGACTAAGCGGACACCAAGTAGCATACTTTTTATATATAGGAAGAAAACTGCGAGGAAAATGCGTTCGTCTGCCATCCTCCTCACAGGGAACGTTCGCCACATAAGTGACTAGCACCCTTGGTTTTCAACCGAGAGGTCTTGGGTTCGAGTCCCAGGAACTCTCAATTTTGTCCTCCTTCCTTCCTCGCAAAAAAGGGAAAGAAAATCAAAGACTTGGGAAGGCGTACAGAACAAGCTAGTGTACCAGTAAAGACGTTGCCAAGTTTTAGAAAAAAGAAAGATGTGCTCCTATAGCTGGTTCGAATCCAAACCTAGACTATGACTATATATGGTGCTATGCTACTCTGCAAGTAATGAAACTGACATATCCAACATTCGCTTCTCCTCTTCTCTACTTACTCTGCCTAGCATCAGAAGCTCTGGCCACAGCAACCATGTCCGCTGGCTGCTCGTCCACCTGCTCTTCAGAAGGCAACAACCAGATATGTGCCAAGTCGCCACCCGTACCATCACCTGTGGGTCTCATCACACCCCCGTCGGCACGCGCACCGCAGCCGATTGCTCATAGCAACCCGCTGCCGTTGGTGTGGTGCCACTGCTGCAAATCACGTAGAGTCATTCGTCGCATCTCAACCACAATCCGCAACCCTGGCCGAGTCTTCTACAAATGCCTGAATCATGGGGTAATAAATATGTTTAAGTGTTGTTCTGCTGCTTTCAGTTGCTGATTTTTTTAATAGTTTGGTTGATGATCTTCCAATTTGATTCATGCAGAAAAGGGAAGATTCGTGTGATTTGTATTTCTGGGAAGTTGTTGATGTGGGGGAATGCAACTACGCTGATTATTTGATTAGCCGAGGAATCCCAATACCAGCAGGTTGGGGTGTTGGACAAGTAACT
This sequence comes from Triticum dicoccoides, assembly GCF_002162155.2. NCBI lineage: Eukaryota > Viridiplantae > Streptophyta > Magnoliopsida > Poales > Poaceae > Triticum > Triticum dicoccoides. The sequence continues at coordinate 326,558,793 of NC_041380.1, read as the reverse complement.
GAAGGAACGACAGAAGAGGAAGATGCGAAGCAGAAGGTTAAAGATGCAGTTCCTCTGATCATGGCCAAGCAACAGCTGTTGAACGGACTTGACAGCAATGAAGAGATGAAAGAGCTTGTGAAGATAATGGGCAAAATCGATGTGCTCTATAGGATGATTATCTCTTTATTTGTAGTGTATGTAGCACTCGTGATGTATTCAGTGGCTACGACATGAGCACTTTGCTGAAACTAGTAATGATTGAAACCTGTGTAGCAGGCTGGGCGTAGTGTTGTGAACATCTAATGATTCCTATTAACGGAAATCAGGGGGTATCCCCTTTTTCTCATATAAATAAATAAATAGCAGAGGCCCTGTCAGGTCAGCTTTGTTCTCATTCGAAGACGTCGAGAAAATTGTAGTCCAACAGCAAACTATGTCATCAAATTCAAGTTTCACAGCCAAAGTACAACTAAACAACAATGTCATCATGTTTTAGTTGTCATACAATCACCAAACATAAATCAGCATACATAACAAGTGATGTTCTCACAACAAAATACTAAACAACATGTTCATCAAGTTTCAGTTGTCATAGCAAACACAATTTCACATAGTAGATAAAAAAACGTCTTCTGACAGGCAAATACGACAAAAGCAATGTAATCATCATCCGCAGCAGCAGCGTCAACATCTTCGCCATGTGTATCAGTCTGAATCGTAATTCCCCACGGTATCATCATCTTCTTCGTCCTCAACGTCCTCGAATGTTGGCTTCTTCTTGATCAACTCTTGTATGTCCATAGCATGACAGGCAATCTTTTCGCCGGCGTCATTGACATGATGGTTCTCAAAGATATTAGGAACATCTGTGTTATCTTGTACATCAGGAGCAGTGTAAGCATCATCTTGTTGTGCAACTTCATTAAACGAATTTCTCTGCTTAAACCTTTGCAATACTCTCCAGTCATCACTACGTGCAAATGTGTCTTCCAAGAAAAATATCTGTGTTGCTTGATTTGCCAAAATAAAAGGATCGTTAGTCTGGTACGCCGCCTTGACATTGATGGATTTGAAATAATCATCAACTCTGGGTTTTGCGATCTTGGAAAACAGGTTATACCAACGACAGCACAACAGAACCACACATCGATGATCCTCGAAACTGGAGATATACTGCAACTGAACAATGTCTGTTATGTTAGCATACATTTCAGTTGTCTCTTTGTCATACGTATCCGTGCTCATGATGGCACTGTTTTGTGTCTTCCTGCCTTCGTCTCGTGCAAGGGTGTTGTAGCGCACATCTCCAACAACGCAAGATTCATAATGTCTTACCCGAGTATCAGCCTATCAGGACCAATTGCTAGTGAGTAAAGGGCATCATCAACTGCCTGCCCATCCTCCCGCATCTTCTTAACCTATGGTTAGAAAATAGATAAGCTGATCATCTTATGTACTCAATATATTAAAAAAACTAACAGTGCACTTCAAAAGCTTACATGGTTCTTGAACCATTTCGCAAATCCTGCCACAACCAGTTTGTCAATGTTTCTTGGATTTTGCGGCAGTAACTCCTCTTTGTAGATGTTGCACAACATAGTGATCGCATCAAACATCTAAATATATAAGAATGTGCTACAAGTTTAGTAGATTACGATGTATAAGCTGCAGTACTACACTTACTTGATATAAGGTAGTATCTCAGGGCAGTTATTCAACACATACCAAACCATTTTGCCCAAATCTTTAGGTTTGTCCTCTTGTCGACTCTTCCCTGTAACTCGAACAGAATAATCGAAAACATTGAGCCCGGGATTGTCTTCACCCACCTCTTTGCTAAGCTGATCAGCCGTTTCAATGTATTTTGAGCAGAATGTCAATGCTTCTATAGCAATGTAGGCCTCTGCAATGGAACCCTCGGGTCTAGCTCTGTTCCTAACATAGCCCTTGAAAGTGTCTAACCGCCTTTCAATAGGGTACATCCAGCCATACTATACTGGACCTCTAAGTAGTGCCTCATCAGGTAGATGAACAGCCAAATGCACCATCACATCAAAGAAGGCTGGAGGATATATCTTCTCAAGGTCGCATAGGATAGTTGGTATCTTGTCTCTAAGACGCTCCAAAGCATCTATCCTGATATTCCTACTGTAGAGTTCCCTGAAAAATTGTCCCAACTCTGCAACTGCTCTGTATAAGTCAGGGCGGCCCAATCCTCTAAGGATAACAGGTAAAACCCTTTGAAGTAGGACATGACAGTCATGAGTTTTCAATCCTTGTACCTTGTTTCCATCTGCACTGACTCTCCTTTCAAGGTTGGAAGCAAATCCATGTGGGAATCTCACACGTGACAGGACCTCGCAAAATTCTTTTCTTTTTACCTTGTCCAAGACGTACACAGCTGGTGCCATATCCCATGGTTTACCTTCATCTTGCACCTGCAAATCCTTTCTGATACCCAGGTGTGTCAAATCAATCATAGATTTTAAGGTATCTTTCGTCTTGCCTTCAACATTAAGAAGTGTGTCGATAATGTTGTCACATATATTTTTCTCGATGTGCATCACATCAAGATTATGTCGCGGATCCAAATCTTTCCAATACTCCAAGTCCCACAAAGTGGACCTGTGGGTAAACAATAATCTCTCTTCTACCCTGCCACGCTTCATTTTCCCGCTACCATTACCAGGATGGTTTCCTGGTGTAATATGCCTGACCTTCTCTAATTTCACTTGCAACTCATCGGCGGTGAGCCTCTTTGGTGCATCACGGTTTTCATGCTTTGCATTGAACACATGTTTTCGGTATTTTCTAGGATGCGGCTTGTCCTTGGCAAGGAAACGGCGGTGTCCAATGTAACAGATCTTGCTAAGTATTGCGTATGACAGCGGATTCCTGTCACAGCGAACACATGCATTGTAATCATGTGTCGTTCGCCCTGACATAGTGCCCAAAGTCGGATAATCATGGATGCACCAAATTATAACAGCACACAGAAAGAAATCAGCTGGTGGGCTGCTATATAGGTCTCGAGTGAGAACACCCTTCCATATCTGTTGAAGTTCCTCCACAAGAGGCTCCATGAACAAATCAAAATCCTTTCCAGGACTTTTTGGACCTGGGATGAGCAAGGCCATCATGTAGTTTGATTCTTTGGTGCAGACATTTGGAGGCATGTTGTAAGGGATAACAAGCACTGGCCACATGCTATATGTGGCGCTCTGGTGGCCAAATGGGTTAAATCCATCTGAAGCTAAGCCAAATCTAATGTTTCTCGGGTTAGCAGCAAACTCTTTGTGTTTATCATTGAAGCTTTTCCACTCACTACCACGAGATGGATGGCTCATTACATTCTGATCTCTGTACTCCTGGTTTCTAGAATGCCATAGTACATCATCTCTTGTTTCGGCATCATGAAACAACCTCTGCAATCTTGGTGTAATTGGAAAATGTCTCAGAACATTATGAGGAATCCTCTTCACAGCATCGCCATCTTTCCATCTTGATGATTTGCATTTTGGGCATTCACTTAAGTTGGCATAATCCTTCTGGAACAGAACACAATTATTCTTACAAACATGGATCATATCATATCCAATTCCAACTGCACGAAGGAAATTCTACATTTTGCTGTAGGTGTGTGGCAGCTCAGACGCATCTGGAAAAGATTTGCGGAAAGCAGCCAACCTCGCATCAAATGATTTGTTGGTCATCCGCTCAGATGTCTTCACCTAAAGAAAGGTGACCATAGCTGAGAATACTGATAGCTTATTTCCTGGGGTGTGACAGCAACGTTGCATTGTTCCAACATGCGGGCCCACCGTTTTTCTTCTGCAGGTGAAAGTTCACGGAATGCACGAGCATTTCGTAGCATTATTTCAATGTTGGTCAAACTCACTGGCTCCGCCACCACCACCTCCTCCTCCTCTTCCACCTGAGCATCAGGCAGATCAAGTTGGTGATCTGCTGCTTCCACGTAGTCAATAACATTGACGTTCACAGCTTCACCATGATGAACCCACCTAGTATATGTGACCGACATCCCATACAAGTGTAGATGATTTTGCACAGTTGACTGGGGTCTTGTAACTGAATTCATACAACTGCTACACGGGCAGAGCACATCTGATTTCGGACCACCGTACTCAGCTCTGATAAAGTTCATGAAGTTTTCAACCCCTTCGACATATGTAGCGGAGAATCTTCGAGCAGAAGTTATCCAAGTCCTGTCCATCTGTTAGACATACAAATTAGTTTTTCTACTAGATATTACAGGAAAAACATATATGCTTTTTTATGAAGTCCAGAAAAAAAATACCTAGGTCGATGTCTAAAGCTATGGCAAGATATTTGGACGAGCAGATCTAAGTAACGAAATATATGTAAAGCTAATTCAGCAAACAGATTTGAGTGCCAAATTATGGCAGGTTGTTTCAGCAGTCAATGAGGCCGAGCACACAGCCATCGAACTATCGAAGGCCATCGCAGCAACAAAGATCGAGTATAAAACGGTGTAGAACTATTTCACCTAACAGATTGACTACTAGACCATGGCAATCTACGTCACAATAAATATATGGCAAGATATTTTAGCAACTAATCGGCCTTGGCATGCCATCTCAGCTAAGCAGATTGAGTGCAGAACAGGGCAATGAAGCTTCTTACGTAGAGCATATTGACAGTAAACTATTTCGGCAAACAGTGAGATTAACAGCGTCTATCAGCTAACATTCAGCGCTACACCGACATGAACGGGGCCTCAGTCTAGAATGCGCGTACCATGGAAGAAGCTGACCGCCGTGCGTCTCCACACGAACGTCGCCAGCGGTGGCGGCGCTGACCGCCGTGCGCCTCCACAAGAACGTGGCCAGAGATGGCGGTGCGGCTAGAGGATGGCAGTCTACAAGAGCGTACTGTGGGAGCGAGAGGATCGCCGAACCGCGGCGCCGACGTATTGGCGCGGCGGGGAGGGCGGCTTTGGCGGAGCGAATGGAGTGGAGGGGGACAGGGGGGTTTGGGGAATATTATTGGCTAGTTGGCCGAAGGGCGGTTGAATCAGATTTGGGGGGGATTTTTGGGTGTGGGAGGGGGGAGGATTTTCACGCGGTGGGCGGGGGGAGTTTGGCGCATGGTCGGTTATTCCAAGTGCAGTCTCACGTGTCAGTGAAGAGGCAAGCCGAAGCGCGTTCCGTTTCGTCTCTTCAGCCCCCCAAACCTCCTTCTTATGCCGCACCATAACCCAACAGATACCCGCCCTTCAGTCAATAACCTTTATTCTCACCAACAGTGGCACACACACATACTTTTGGCTGGATACATGGCTCACACCAAAACCCCTAGCTACCACCTTCCCATGCCTCTTCTTGCACTCCATTCTACAACTGGTTAAAGTAGCTAACATTTTGCGCTTCGGTATCGAAGCCAACCTCCGTAATCGTCTCTCCCTAACAGCAGAACGAGAGCTTCCTTCGCTTTTGGCTGTTTTGCAGGACTTCACGCCGTCAACTGAGGAAGATCAACGGTTCCTACTCCAGGGGCATGACTTCTCCACCAAGCAAGCATACGGCACACTCATGACTAAGCCAGACACAGATCCCATTGCCCCCCTCATCTGGGGCTCCAAGGTTCCTCACAAGATCAAGATTTTTGCCTGGCTTCTCTTCAAAGATCGCCTCAACTCGGCTGTGAACCTCGCCCATAAGCACATAATCTCCTCCAACCTATGCCCTTGCTGTGCTACATCACCTGAAGATTCCACTCACATCTTCATCACACGCCCCCTTGCCAATAGGATTTGGCAACGACTAGGCTTCCTGCCCTTGTCCGACGACCTCAACGAGCTCTAGGATACACCACTGCCCCAACATCTACCCACAAATGCATGGTCCTTCGTCCTCCTCGCCTTACTCTGAAAGATTTGGGCAGCACGTAATGACATGTTGTTTAGTAGTATCGACCAACATTCTGTAATAACAATTAGGAACCTGATCTCTGACATAGACCTTTGGTCACACCGCCTTGACTCGGGTGACAAGGAGGCAGTTTTCTCGTGGCGTTCCTTCCTCTCTGCACGTTGCACCGTGCCGTTGTAATTCTGTAATTGCTGCTTCCGCGG
>NC_041380.1:326549507-326552483 GCF_002162155.2 Triticum dicoccoides | reverse complement strand
GAAAGTATAGTTATGCTTCATCCCGTCGAAGCATAAATTAGTGCAGTTTGAAAGCACACGTTAGTTCAATGTTGAAAGCACAAAATTTGCTCTATTTTTTTTCAAAATTTAACATGAGACCTAATTTTAAAGATTTTAATGCGAGAACACAACAGTGAAAACGATTTGTAATTTGGACGCATAGTTTAGACGATATGTTATTTAAAAAAATCTAAAAAAGCACGGACATACTTGTGTAATTGTTTTCCCGCCCGGAGAAGGTGAGAAGTAACCTTTTAGTACAAGAAATACCCTGATGATTTCTTTTTTTTGCGGGGAAATACCCTGATGGTTTCGAACATGCATTTATCTGTCCTCGGTAGTAGGCCAGCCGCCGCGATCCAATTCGTTCCTACCGCTGTGGCGCGTGTTGGTGTGCAGTGCAGGGCAGGCAGACAGGGAGCCGCTCGTGGCAGCCGCGGCGAGGCGCTCGTAATAACTCGTTCCCGTTCAGTGCATCGCCACCAAACGTTCCCGCGTCCTCCCTTTCTTTGGTCCGGTACACGCACGCACGCACTCCTCCTAAAAGCAAACCATTAACGCCACAGCATCTCACAGTGAAGCAATATAATTGCCCAATGATGATGGAATATACGTGCACTGCATCTGTGATTCGAGGAGAGGTAGCTTGCGATCTTGATAATAATAAATTTGGTCTCGTTTGTCTGCCTACCTGCACGATTGCCTGCATGCGGCCTCCGGGCCAAATCATTGACACGCGTTGCGAAATACGAGTAGTAGTTGGTGTCACTTTCTCTCAAAGTCTTCAAATTGTTTGTGGCGGACCTAGAATTTTAGCCCTGTGGGTATCACAATTTACATATGTAATATGACTTTAATATATTAGTATGTAAACGTTTTTTGCGAATATGCAAAGAGTTTATGATGCAACCGTGGCCTGATACCAACCGAGGGGGCATTACTGAAGAATTGCTTATAGGTGGAAGCTTACCAGTAACGCGTGGGCATTTGCACCCGCTACTCTTATTCTACTTATTCTAGAGACGACATGAGAAATAAGATGGAGTATCTGAAGGCAGCCTCCTCTAAAATGTAAACTCGGCGTAGATCAAATGGTTAGGTTTCTTGTGATGGAACCAGCCCACCGGAGTTCAACTCTTAGAGTTGACACCAGTGTACACATTTTTCTGAATTATTTCAATCCTTTCAGTGACATTCGTTCGATCAGTGGGCGTCGACATTCTCGTCGGCTACGAAGATCCTGTCGGCTCGGTATTTTAGAGGGGCCCATAGGGTTAAGATGCGCGTTCAATAGTTCATAGGACGAATGTATGTAAGTGTATGTGAGCTTACCCAATTATATTGTGTTAAAAGAAAGACGAAAATAGAAATTTGAACGTGACTGCCTGCAATGCGACAACCGACAACGTATAAAGTATGAGGTGGTCCCAGGCTAGCTATATACTACCAACATCCAATTTGCAAAAAAAAAAAAAAAATCGATTATCCAGATGCAACATGACACAACAAAAATGATTAGATGGTCAGGAATTGTCAAAGCCATAAATGTGTTCTCTTGACATATCTTTTGACAAAACCATCTGCAATCTTTTGACAAAACCATCTGCAAGCCCATTCATGTTCATTTCTTCCTTTTTCCTTGTTTCTGGAGAGGATGCATGCATATCTTTCCATTTATTGTGAATGTGATGCCAACTCAAGTGAGAACGACAGGATAACAACAGAAAGTATATTACCTTTTGGTGAGTATATTTCTCGAAATAACCTGTAACAGATTTCCTGATTCCACAAGAGAATCCTAGAGATTTATGATTCGTTATTTATACACATTACAAATACTTTACACATTACATATAACACTGCATCGTTCCTTCATGTTTCGTTTAATTGTTGATTGAGATCACTATCATTTTCTGGCAGGTAGAATAACAATAAGTAGCAATAGCTTCATGAGTGGTCACACCTCCCAGTGGTATGCTGATGTGAACTTATGAAATCAATGGGCAACCATCTTATCGCATGTTAAGAGTTTTGTAATGATCGCAAAAAAAAGAAGTGTTGAAACTCTGCATGAGTTTATCCTAAAAAAACACTTCATACGACCTAATACTCTATTTGTTTCTGCACTAAAGAAACGGTAGGCTATATGACAGTAGTATACTAGAACTAAGTATTTTTGCAGAGGATTGCAATTTAATGATTATTCCTAATTCTTTCCATTGACATTGATCAAAAAGCGCAAGACTTTCTGGTTCTCGCCGATGCCGATTAAGATCGACAATACTAATTTGTGAGCAACTTTAAGATTACGCTTGAAAACTGTACCCACATCCCTTTAATGTGTACAATAATTATGAGGATCGTTGCCATACTCATAGAATCGAGCTGAAACTGAAATTTTGAGTATAAATGCCAAAAAGAAGTAGCCATCCATTATAGAGAAGTATCACAGGGAAAAGAGAGTAAAGGTAACTACTACGTATTTGTCAAAAGTAGGTGGTGCATATTTCGTGATCCATGATAGAGCCATGCATATACTAAGTCAACTAAAGAAAAGGGTAGTAAGGCAGTAACATTAAAAAAATGACCCTGATAAGTGTCACACATGTGGCATAAACACATGGCAACTATGAACATTTTTTATGACAAATTTAGTGACGAAATAATGAAAACTTTAGTTATCAAGCATGACAACTTTTTTGAATGTAAGTTTTAATTTTTTTAGGTTTGTTTTTTCCTTTTCGGATGGCAACTTAAGTTGTAAAAAATACCCGAGTTGGAGTGCTTCGTGCCACATATGTGGCACTTATTATTTAGGTTAAAACAAGGCAGTCAGCTTACAAATTCCATGATGCAACTTCTTATTTGAAAATTCAGCATATTATTCCAGCTCTTTCTAAATTACAATGTGTTGCATGGCAATACATCATCCCGCAAAAAACAGTTTGCCTATAT
>NC_041380.1:326546696-326549161 GCF_002162155.2 Triticum dicoccoides | reverse complement strand
AATATATATCAACAATGCATATTACGCAATTAGTGCAACTAAAAGACTCAAACCATTGATATCACTTGATAATAAGTTCCGAATTATAAAATGTTCTGTCTATATTAAAATATTCGAAACATCTCATAATTCGGAGCGGAGGGAATAATAAGACCGTGCTTGGAATGGATGCAATTTAATACGGGTGTAACTTACCGGCCAAGAGCAATTTTCTGGCAGAAACTAAAATGACGGGCGGAGGCCTGTATTTTTTACAAGTGTATTTAGAAGGGAAACGATATCCAAACAGTCCCCAAGTATGAAATCATAGAAAGACATTCTCACCACGCAGGCACGCACAGAGTGTTCAAACCAATTAGCCAAGCATAAAGCTCCACGGAAATTTGCATCCAAACCCAAAGAGGCAAAGAAGTAACGGCCCCAGCGGTCCAGCACCCTGTGCTCCCCTTTCCCACCACCACTTCCCCTTCCTCCGCGGGCACAGCAGCCATGGCCGCCTCCAGCGACCTCCTCGACGTCGACCCGCCCGAGCTCCAGTTCCCCTGTAAGCTCCCCGCTCTTCTCGCCCCCAAGCTCCCCTTCCTACCTCCCTCTCGCTTCAGATTGCTTTTCTCCTGAATTTTCCCGCTGACCCCTTTTTCGATTTCCTGTCATGCCCAGTCGAGCTCGACAAGCAGATCTCCTGCCCCCTCAAGATGATCAATAAGACCGACAGAACCGTCGCCTTCAAGGTGATTCTCCTGTTAATCGCCGTGTTTAAACCCTAGAAAATCCTGTCGCTTTAGCTTCTTGAGGGATCCTCTTACGAGTTATGCTTTTCTTGGTGCCTCTGTGATGCGTCCGGGTAGTAGGTTAAGACGACGAGCCCCAAGAAGTACTGCGTGCGCCCCAACAATGGCGTCGTGCGGCCGCGGTCCACCTGCGAAGTTGTAGGTACTGTCTTGTTGTTGTTGTGTTCACTGGACCAGCTAGAGCTCAAGAAACTGCTCAATTTCAGGCTTTCTTCTGTTTCATTTTAATGGAGATGTTTCAACGCGTTTTGTGTGGACCAGTGACGATGCAAGCCCAGATTGTTGCACCACCAGACTTGCAGTGCAAGGACAAATTCTTGGTGCAAAGCGTGGTCGTCGCCGATCGCTTATCGGCCAAGGACATCACCGCTCAAATGGTAATGGTAGTACTAGATTAGAGTGTAGTTTTGATGTGGTTGATGGCTTTCAGTTGATAATGAACTTGTGGGTTTCCTAGTTCACGAAACAAGGGGGTAACGCTGTTAGGGAGGTGAGGATGAGGGTCACTTATGTGATGCCAACCGAATCGTCGTTAGAGATTGCGGAGGAAAGCGATGGGCGCCAGCGTATCTTGGTGCCTATGCAGCGAATTGTGGATCATGGGAGGAGCGCTTCGGGGCTGTCGAGTGGCTCGGTATCCTTGAGATCAGCTGAGCTGGGGACAGTAAGTCTACTGAATGTTTCATACGTGATACATTTCTCTAGTAATGTGAGTCCCTAAGGACATAAATTATGTGTTTTCAGGAGGTGGGATCACCTACTGGACCAGTTGTAAGGACTGAAGAATTACTGAAGGCTGCAGGACATGCTGCTGTATGTGCTATATGAGTTCTATGCTCTATAACTTTTTTTTGTATAATTTTAACATGTTGGTTGTTTGCCTTTCTGATATGAAACTGCAGGAAACAAGAACATATGCAGGGCCTGATGCACAGTCCCTTGAGGTGTGTTCTTTTGCCTTCCAAAGCAGTTTGGCAGTTCTTGTGTTCCCTAGTAGTTGTTCTGTATGCTATACTAACAGCCTGGTCACATGGCAAGTAAAATACTGAAGATACTTATTTGAAACATTTTGATCCTTGCCAATTCTACCCTGCTCTATAGCTTGTTAATCGTTAGGAACAATTGTGTAATAATATGTTTCCTCTACTAAGAATAAGGCATATGATCGGTTTTTAGTTGCTTCATATAGGAATTATATGATTAAGTGTATTTATGATTTTTTTTAACTGTGCACACATGGGTATTGTTGTCCATCCATTTAATTTGCTTTAGATCTTATTGTCTTGGCCATCCTTCTAGTTCACCATAGACATCATACAGCTGGCATTGGTTGCATGAACATCTTATATTTAACTTGTTTTTAGTGTGAACTAGTGATTGTCCCAGCCTTCCTGGTATCATGTTGTTCAATGAGAAGGTAATCTATCTTTGGATTTCACTTGTAATTGTTGTGTCTGGCTGAATAACCACGTCCCTTTCTCTAATCCAGCTGTCGGCTTTAATTACAAAATTAACCAAGGAAAAGGATTCTGCCCTTGAGCAAAATAAAAAGCTTCGCAGTGAGTTGGTGAGTATTACTGTTTTAAGTCTGAAACTTTGAATCATGTGCTCTTTCCATGAGGTAAGTAGATGTACTTAATAACGGAAGAGGTCTGTCCTCATGATTAATATACC
>NC_041380.1:326543679-326546486 GCF_002162155.2 Triticum dicoccoides | reverse complement strand
ATAAAACACTATTGAAGGGTCCAAGTTGCATATGTGTGGCAGTATACACCATTAATTTGTGCAGTTTGTTCAACATTGCGTGTACTTTTGTATTCTTTTAGGGATACCCATATTATATCAACAGAGTTTTGTTGCCTGAACTATCACGCGCCTACACTAGAATATGGATGGGAAACAAAGTAGATGCTTACTTATACACTCAATAGTGTGAAGTAGGCACTTATACAGTTACGCAGCAGTAGATGGTTGAAGAATGTGATATAAAGAACTGGAGTAGCTCTGCCAGAAAATTCATTTTATTCTTTGAAGGGAATACGGCAGGGCACTCCCTGCTGTTAGTAGATAAAAAATAATCCCTCCGTCCCATAATATAAGAGTGTTTTTGACACTACAGTAGTATAAAAAATGCTCTTATATTATGGGACGGAGGGAGTAGCTTTGAAGAAGAGATGGAACCTATCCTCTTGATGTTCCAAGATAAAGAGATAAGATGATTCTGTCTCTTCTACTTCTTCCTTCTCAATTCAGAAATTCCCTCAAGAGAGCTCCCTCATTATGATCAAACCGGTGCATTAAGATTTATCACGTAGCACGATCAGACTGCTGCATCCGGAGGATGTCTTTTAGTTGATTTCTGCAAGCCTAAACTAAATACTGTGCTAATGGATTCTGCAAGCCTAAACTAAATACTGTGCTAATGGAGGAACCAAAAAAATTCAAGGTTTCCACCATACTTGATTTTATTTGAACAATTAAGATGCAAAGTCTAGACTGCAAAATGTAGTTAAAGAGTCCTTGCTGGAAGAATTGATCAGCTAAATTCTCTTATCCACAACCACCTTGATCCTTTTACAAACTGAATGTTAACGTTTGTCTCTTCACCATGCAGGAGCTAGTAAGGCGTGATGCCAGTAAACAAGGAGGATTCTCGCTGATATTTGTACTGGTGTGTGGGCTGCTTAGCATCATTCTGGGCTATCTTGTAAAGAAATGAGGGTTTCGGTTTGAAGACCAGTCCAATGATTTAATTCCTACAGTAAATAAAAGGTTATATCTTGTGGTTTTCATCGTCGGCCAGCTACCAAGGTTACAGGGAACAGTATTTTTATTTCCCCCTTTTGAAACTTCAGATCAAACCAAGATTGATGAAGTTTGCAAATGTCCAATTGATGTACCTGTCCAAATCTAAATATTCGTTTGCTTGAATCGGTTGGTAGCAGACTTGGAACGTCCAAAGCAACAACTCTAGCAGTATAGTGCAACACATTGGAGCATTTTCTTTACAAAGTGCAGACCGTAACCCAAACAATTGTGTACACCAGGTAAGAGTTGATAAAATTTACAACAGAGGGCGTGATTGCTGGATCGGCACGCTACACAAATACAGTTGTTTGTCTTACAGTAGAAAAAAATACACAAGCTAATCGCTAATGAATCTTTATATTGAGATATTCTTGAACTGCTTGAAAGTTCATCCAATGGCACTTGAGCTACATGTCTTTTTGTCTCCGCATTGATCTTTCAAAACATTTGCATGCAAGTTAGTGATGCCCATCTTCGGTTTTCTGAGGAATAGAGACAAGATCAGCAAACAGAAAAGTTGATTGTCTTCAAAAGAACTAAACTAGATCTGCAAATGTGTTAAATGGTCCGATTGTCCCTCCTCTAGTGGAGTTTGGGATCATAAAACAAACTACCATCAGAAAATTTCAACAAATTTCTATTTTCAAGCATCAGCAAAGGAGCAGCATTACCAGCAAATAGCCGTAACCATACGATGCTTACCATTGCAAAACTATCTTACTAAGTTACAACATCTAATTTGCAGGAGGATAGTTAGGCTAGATATGAAACCCAACAGAAACATATGGAAAACCAAAAAACGAAAGAGAGAAGAAAAAAAAGAGAGTAAACGAAGCATAATAGACTAGGTTAAGGTCTTGGCACATGGATTGCAAATCTCCATGTAGTCCTATGAACAGCCAACTCTCTACTTCTCTAGGTGCTATCAAATCCTTCAACTCCCTTTTTACCGCCTTCTCCCATGTCAACTTTGGTCGCCCCTGACACTTGGGATCCTTTGATTCAAAGGAAATTTGTAGGGTTTGATTCCTCAAGAAATTTTCCTACATAGCTTGTTAGATTCGTAAGATTGGAGTCCTTAGGAAATTTTCTAAGTATTGGTTTGCACTTTATTTTGGAGGGAAATTTACATCCACTTAATGTAAAATTCTTTTATTTTCCCCATGTCATCAAATACTTTTTTATCCAAATTCTATAATTTCCGAAACCTATAGGATTCCAGAGGACATACTATTCCAAGCATGTATTTTTCCTATCCACGCGCTTTAAAAATCATGCGAATCAAAGAGGCTCTTACTATTTTCACTACCCCTTAGAACCCACTATTTAACAGGTGCTTCTGGAGGCCTCCGTTGGATATGGCCAAACCACCTTAGGCGGTGTTGGACAAGATAAATGTCATGTATGGAACATATTCATCACCAATTTGCAACAAAGGATTCTTTCTTTTTTGGTGTGAGCATATTTACACCCTCAAACAAACATTCAGGAAAGCAAATCTTCTCTCAGCTGAAATATATATTAATATGAAAGATAAAAAGTGAAGACTCGATAAAACAAGAGGAGATAGACCACATTGGCAGATAAGATACCTTGGGAAGGGGTGGATTGAGTATGAAGCTCTGGAAAACATCTTGATAACATCTCTGACAAGATATCATCTCATGTCACAGTAGCAACAAAACATAAAGTCGTTACGATTGTGTTTCTACTCCAGTCGCCTC
>NC_041380.1:326497871-326543459 GCF_002162155.2 Triticum dicoccoides | reverse complement strand
CGCTAGAGGAGACCGACGAGCAAAGCTTGCCCGGTGGACGGCAAGCTCTCCTCCCCACCCCACGAGGGGTCTTTGGCCAAGGCGCGACGGCGCCCTTGGGCGCTCGGCGTGGCAGCAGAGTTGGCACGCTGGGGCAGTGGTTGGGCCACCACGGCTGCGGGGGTAGTGTGGGGGTCGGCCATGGCGGCTGGTGGAGGCAGATTTGGGGTTCCCAGCCCAGATCGGTTCTCCAGGGTGGTGCGGGCTCAGGCGCCGGCCGGCGGTCCGGAGCAGCGGCAGGCGCGCGCCTAGGTGTTCTTCCTTCACCGGCGTGGTTGGGGGCGGCCGGAGGTGTTGGCGTGGTGCCGGTGGCATCCGGGGTCGGCTCTGCCCGACGGTCGGTGTGTGTGGCGGTGGGAATCTGGCAGACTGTGGCCTGTTGTGGATCCCGGATGCCAGAGCGACGACTCTGGGTGGTGGCCCGACAGGTGTTCGCTTTGTGCAACGAGGACGGCCGGTCGTGGTCATCGTTTGTGGCGGGGAGGCCGGCAGCGTCCGGTGTCACCTATCTCCACTGTTGATGAGCGTATTTCTCCTTCCTACGACAGTGGACTCTCCGCATGGTCATCGGCTGGGGTGAAATCTCCGCACGGTTTGCAGTTGCTGGCAGCGGCGCCGCCTGCGGGTGCCGTGTCCTTGTTGGGGGCGCTGCCATGGCCCTGACCATGTCCCTCCCCAAACGCTGGGGGAAACCCTTGTCCCGGCTTCCCAAAACAGGTGGCGGCGGCGTCACGGCGTCGTTACCTTCATGAAGGCGCTGCCTTGGCTGTTCGTGGAGTCCTCAGAGCTGGAGTTTGGGGCGTCTCGTTTTGGTGTGGGTTGCCTCTTGGGACATGGGCGCTACGTATGCCATCGCCGGCGCATCCTACACGTCTTCTTCTTTAGGTCCGGCTAGATCCTGCCACCCACTTGCCGACTCCTCTAGGCGCTATGTGGTGGGAGGTACATTGATCCAGTCAGCTCTGTAGTCGTCATTGTGATTTGGTTGTGGCTTGCAACGGTAGTGACGCGGCCTGTTTGCTATGTGCCCCGTCTTCTTCGCCTTTGTGGCTGGAGTTTGGGCAAGGCGGGTTCTCTCTTTCTCATGTGTAGTAGGTGTGGTTCTAATCCCTGGGATTAGCATGGTGTGTTGCCTTTTGGCATTGCATTCGAACCGTGGATGGGTCTCTTCACCCTTTCTTCTATCAATATATGATACGCATGCTTGTGCGTATTCGAGAAAAAAAAACGATTGCGTTTCTGTTTGCACAAGTCCACAGGATCAGAACAATGGAACGTAATTGCATGATGTGACATGAATTAATCCAACTTGTTGCTCAGTGCAATACATAAAAACAGAGTCGGAGTAAAACATGAACAATTAATGATTCTATTTAAGCTTGGACTGCATCCTTATAATCTATCTTTTTGTGTCAATTCAAAATTTAAAACCGAACAGGTATTGCACTATGAAATATCGTACCTCCAGTAATCATCCATTGCAGATCCTGCAGATAAAATCACAGAAACCCTTGCATCATCGTCGCACATACCTGCATCCAAGGAATACACAGACAACAATGATGATGGAATCACAACAAAAATTAATGAAATCGCAACAACTGCCTTCTTCTACAATGACACTACCTCGACGAGTACCCCCGGTCTGGCTGCCTCTCCTTCCTTGCTGTAGTGGCAAGCAAGGCTCGCTCACGCTCCTTCTCCTTGGCCTCCCTCTTCCTCCTCTCCTCTCTAAGCTCCTCGATACTCTTCTTCCCTCCACTCCTCTTCTCTCCGTTGCCCTCGGCGTAATCTCTCCTCTCCTTAGAGGAGGAAGCCAAAGGCTTCGACATGTACCAGGGCGCCGCCACGCCCTTCCCGGCAAGGCCATAACCCAGCTTGTACTTTTCGTCGTCAGGCCCCGCCGTCCTAACCTCCTCCTCCTTACGCTTCTTAGGGTTTGGCTTAGTGTCTGCCGCAGGCTCCCTCTCCCGAGCTGCGCCTCTCCCGCCGCTAGCGGAGGCAAGCGCGGCGAAGTCAGCGGCCCCACCGCCGCCGGAGAAGAGGTTGATGTGGTCTCCGTCGGAGACGACGGGGGATGGAACCGCGGGCCGGGCAGCAGGGGGTGGAGGCCGCAGCGGGGCGACCTGATCCGCGGAGCGGGCGGAGGAGGGGGGTGGAGATGGGGCACGGGGAGGGGAGGGCGAGTCGGACTGGAGGCCCCGGTTGCGGCGGAGCGCGACGAGGCGGGCGTGCGACTCGCGGCGGCGGCTGGCCTCGCGCTGGAGCTGGTCCTGGCGGGCGGCCTCGGCCTCGTCGACGCGGACCTTCTCCTGGTTGTCGAACCTGTAGACGTTCCACCGCTTCTGCGGCAGGATGTTCAGCCCGCCGTGCCCGCCCATCTCCGCCTACCGGAGCAGGTTCCTCGCCGACGACCGAGGCGGTTGGGTGGGGTGCTCCGGCGAGTGGGAGATTGGGGATTTTGCAGCCTCGTTCCCCACGGGTTGCGGTTTTGCTTTGCGCCCGTGCCGGAGGCGAGGCTGGGCCACGGGCCTACGTCTATTCCTCACTCTGTTGGGCCTAATTTGCTACCAGATTCGAAATTCTAGGCCCAACAGCCCAACTGACCGTCACGGGGTTCAAGGCTGTGACGTCACCCGCTCACTTCCGGCCCCCGCTTTTGTTTCCATGGAGCGGCTGAAATCGGCGGTGCCGGCCGATATCCGGCGAGCCGTCGGCGAGGGCACGACCCGCGACCTCCCTACCACAACCTCTCTCCTTCTCGCCTTCCTCGACGACCTCCCTCTATTCCACCAGGTAACCACCGAGCCCGCCGCTTCACTATTATAACGTGCCCCTGGCCAGGGCACTAGCCACCAGCGTCGCTAGGTCGCTGGTCTCAGTGGCTGTTTCGTGCCGTCTCTCAGGTCATCGGCGAGCTGACCGACCCGGAGCTCGCGCTGTGCCGCAAGGACAAGGGGAGGGCGGCGGAGCTGAAGGGCCGGGGCAATGCCTGCTTCACCGGGAGGGAGTTCGACCAAGCGCTTGGGTTCTATTCACAGGTAATTTGTAACCACAAACTTGTCGATGCGGCTCATTGCACCTGTGCTGTGAAAAAAAAAGAGTTTTGTTTCAAACCATGTGCAGAAGTAACTCGGTCGCTCACTTGTTTGGTTGTTAAAATAGTTTTATTAGAATTGACCCCAGTTCCTCTTAGTCACATTTTATTGAATTCGTGGTAATAGGCTTTTCTTTCGTTTGTATTTCTGCAGGCGCTGCGTTACGCCCCGATTAGTTCTGATGGCACTGATGATATCTTGGTACCTGCATTATATGTCAACCGTGCCTCCACTATGCATGTGAGTTTTTGATACATCTGTTTGCAGAATCTGGACATGTTTGGTGTATTTTTCTTATTATAGGACTTTTTTCCCTTCAAAAAATAGTGAGCATCAGGTACTAAACTTGTCCTGTTTAGTTACATTGCGAAAAAATGAACGTAATGTTAAAAATCTAATGTCAGATTTTTTTTAACCATGGCAAATTGAACGTTTTTTATGGCAAATTTAGTTGTCGTAAGGATGGCAATTTGCTTTAGCAAGCATGGCAAATCCGGGCAAAAACTGAACATGTCACGGATTTGCCATGCTTGCTAAAGGAAGTCCCATCCTCGCGACTACTAAATTTGCCATAAAAACGTTTGATTTTCCATGCTAAAAAATCTGACGTTTGATTGTAGCGAAATCCAATATGATTTGCTTTGTCCTGTTTCCTGAGGTGTCCTTGCATATATTCTAATGGATTTTCTGAATTTTGCAGAAATTGGGCCTCCTGGAAGAGTGTCTGCGGGATTGCGACAGGGCCATCTCTGTTTCACCTAATTATGCGAAGGTAGTAGGAGTGTGATAGTTGTAACAATGCAACTTACGCGTAATGTTTGTTTCTCTGTTTTTGAGAATTCAAGCTCCAGCATGGAAGCCAAATCACTGTTTTAGTTTGACATGTTTCTGTGTTTCAGGCATGGTACAGGAGGGGAATGGTAAATGCATCGTTGAAGAATTATTCATCTGCCGTGCATGATCTAGAGGTTGCATTGAGCATGGAAGTGACTTCTTCTGGGAAGAGCAACATAGAACAAGAGTTGAAATTGATATTGTTAAAGCCTCAATGTGTGAACGAAGTTGGAAGATCAAGCAGTGATTGCAAGGATGCAGGATTGGTACATACAGGTTGGAACTTTGGGCACACATACAACTTTTTTGGATTTGTACCTAATACTAAGTGACAGATAATATTTGGCTAACTCGCAGCAGAACCACATAAGGTTGTCCTTGAGTGTATTGCAACGCCCAACAAAGGTAGAGGAATGACATCTCCAAATGATATTCCTCTGACCTCCTTGATTCATGTTGAGGATCCTCTTGCTGCGGTATGATTTAGATTTATCTCTTCAATTGTATACACCAATGCTGTGTCCCAACCTTCCTGTTGTCCTATTTATTTTCGAAGGCCATATCAAGTTGCCAAAATCTTTTGTGTAGTTCACGTATGAATTGATTAAGTTATGTGTTTATTTGAGGTGCATACAATACAAGATTGTTTTATGAAGCCAGGCATTTAACTAAACTCTATGTGCTTTGTGTGCAATTATTTGTTGTGTTTGTTTTTCGGAAAATTGTCAATAATCTTAAGCTGAAGTTTTGTATGTCTCTTACTTGCAACAGTTGTATGCAGATTATCCTGAAATCTTGCCGGGAGACTCACTGCCATTATTGCTTTAGTGAAGCACCTGCAGATGTTGTGTTCTGCCCCTTGTGTACAATACCAGTTTATTGTTCAAGAAAGTGCCAAGAGCAAGCTGTAGGCGGAATCTCTTGGAATCAAGATACTTATCTTGAATCTAACAGTAATGCAGTTGATCTTGGAATACTGAGCCTAACTTCTACAAGGTGCATGGCTCCAAACTCCAAACAGATTGCTGAACATAGGCACGAATGTGGAGGTGCCCATTGGGCAGCTGTTTTGCCAGCTGATATAGTTTTAGCTGGGCGACTAATGGCACAATACATAGACAGCAGAATGCTGACTGGAAAGAGCTCTGCCATCTCCGGTCCAAATTTGGTAAAAAAAACTTATACTCCCTCCGTCCCAAAATTCTTGCCTTAGATTTGTCTAAATACGGATGTATCAAGTCACGTTTTAGTATTAGATACATCCGTATCTAGTCAAATCTAGACAAGAATTTTGGGACGGGGGAGTATTTTCATACGAGCTTACCATTTTCTGGTGCTGTTAGCATTAGATATTATAACATAAGTATCTCTCTAAAACAAGATATATAGGCATATAGCACAAGTATTCTAAGTCTGTCAGGCCGGGAACTAATGGGCTAAAATGGCCATTGCAGGATCTCATTCAGCACTATGACATAGATTCTCCTACTAGCAAGTTGGAATCACATATATGTGCGATTGTCTTGTTATTATGCCTCCAAAAGCATTATAGATCAGATCTTTCGTGGAAAGAGGAAACTTTATCCCGGGTATATGTGACTTTTTTTTGAGTTTCCCCTTGCGTACATGGGTATTGCTTTGATATGTCAGCAGGGGTTAATAAGCATTCTTTGATCTTGTACAGCTGGTTCTTTTGATATGTCAAGTTAAAGTCAATTCAATTGCTATTGTTTGTATGAAATCCATGGATGGAGGCCAGGGACTGACAGAGAGTAAAGGTTATTCTGCAGCTGATGATGCAGTTATGTGTAGTGTGGAGCAGGTTTGTCTTGTACTCCCTTTTCTTTTCTGGGATCAATACGCCATCCTATAAAAATTGAGGAATATATATTACCTACTATTCAGATGCGTCTTATTATTGATTTATCCTCTGACCTTTAAATATTAGTACACTTAAGCACGCGGTGTTATCTTGAAAGTAAAAAAACTTGATAAGATCCAGGAAAAAGACGATAAGATGTTTAAGTTCATAAACTTGAGAAAATGTGTGGAATGTTGAAGTTATAGCTTGGTATGTCAAGTAGGTACCTCTAAATCGCACTACATTACACTGTTGGGTTGGTATAGAATGCATGGTGTTGTCTACTTTGCTTTGTGTGGCTTCTGCTTCTGATGCTCATTTAGTCTCTTCACCATCTGTAACCTGTGTTTGTTTTTGCTTACTGCTAGGTCAAGGTTGCTCAAGCTATCTACATGTCTGGTAGCCTCTTTAATCACTCGTGCCGGCCAAATGTACATGCATATTTTCATTCACGCACTCTCTTCCTAAGATCTACCACATATATAAATTCAGGGAGCCCAGTCGAGCTATCATATGGTCCACAGGTCTCTCCCATCCTTCCTCTCTTGTATATGCATGTGTGACATACTTAAAAGTAACTATGAATTTATGCTTTGCACTGTTTGTGCTTCTCATTTCTAGGTTGGTGAGATGAATCTTGTGAAAAGACAAAAGTCACTTCAGGAGAATTACAAATTTACTTGCCAGTGTTCAAGTTGTTCAGAGCTACATCTATCGGACCTTGTCATTGATTCATTTTGTTGTCCACAAAGTAGCTGTCTTGGTGCCGTATCAGAATCAACTTGCTACAAATCCGAAAAGAATTGTGTGCATGTTTCCGTAGATGAATCTGATATCTGCAAACTATCATTGCCTGTAAGATGATTTTTCCCTCCCGAAATTTTCTAATAGTTAGTTTGGTGGCATCAGTCTGAAATTCTTTTTGTTCAGCATGTTTCCAAGGTTGATGAAGATATAGAGAAGGTTGGGAAATTGTTTTTCAGAAATAATGTTGATTTGAAGATAGATCCTGGATATTGCATGAGCTGTAGATCACAAATTAACTTGTCTTCTGCTGTCTCTACATCAGAGAAGGCAGCATCAATGATCAATAAGTATGTTATGTATTAATGAATGTGGCATATCTAAATTTGGTTGCATCTTCCATCAGTGAATTTTTAATCATAGCAAAGTCGGATGACAATTCAATTCACAGGTTTAAGGAACTTGCAGTTATAGATGAAATCTCCGAAATTCCCATCACAGATGCATTACGATCCCTACAACAGATAAAGAAGTTGAGGCACCCATATAGCAAGGCTCTTGCCCAGGTTAGGGTGCTCATGTTACATGCCTTGATAGAAATTTGGCTCCAAATTCTCCTGGCACACTGTTGAAACATATGTTTCGAAATTGATACATGCAGGCAGAAGATGTGATTGCAGAAGCCTTTGCAAAGATAGGAGATCAAGAACAAGCAAGAAAGCACTGTGAAGCATCAATTAAGGTAGTCACCTCAATCATCGCTCAAATCTCTAACTCGTCTACTGAGAAATACAAGGGGAGAAATGTACTTTGATCTTGAGCCCTTGTATTCTCGGGATCCATTGTGCTCACTTTTCCGACAAGCAGTAGTCAAATTATCAGCTAGGCTCCAGATGATGATATGACCACACTTTTGGACTAATCGATTACAGCTTCACATGACCCACTCTTGATTATTTTTTACTGTTTCTGAAGTGCATCTTATGATAATGCAGATCCTTGAGAAGCTGTACCACCCCAAACACATTGCCATTGCGCATGAGTTGATCAAGCTTGTTTCCATCGAGCTGTCTCTGGGGGACAGGGCAAGCGCAGCAGCTACATTCACCCAGGCAGAGGCGATATTTTCACTTTATTATGGACCTGATGTTCAGAGGATTTTACCTTATGTTGATGCCCTGAAAAGAACTGTTAGTGGAGGGTTCATTGGAGCTCCTTGATGATCACAGGGAGCGGACGATCCTCGCAGAAACGTGCACCTCTTCGCTGAGAATGGATGAACTGACGTGTATCAATCAGTGTACAATATTACTTGGTGCAGTTTGGTTATTTGGCTGAAGATACAAAGCTAGGACAGGCAGATGAGTTGACCCATTGTGTTACAATCTTGTCCCTGCAATGTACGATTCTGAGCTTTCTGGAGCTTAGGAATTCATGATATTTCCTAATGATTCCACATAATTTAGAGTTTATGAATTTTACGGTCATGTATTAGTCTGCAAAGCACTTAACAGATACTCCCTCTGTAAACTAATATAAGAGTGTTTAAATAACTAAAGTAGTGATCTAAACGCTCTTATATTAGTTTACGGAGGGAGTACATATTTTATGTGTCTGTTGCGTGCAGAGAAAACAGTTTTATTTTTGCAAAGCACAAATTCTCTCACAAGAGTCCACCACACTCCACAGCAATTGGGAAAATGCCAACAATGTGAATGGACACAAATCAAACTGAAATTTTGAAAATGCATAAGATGAGGCCCTAAAAGCACCCCCATGTCACACACACAAAATGCGTGGACGAGGCTTTTTACAAACAGTGGCAACTGTGGGAGTGACTGTACAGGGTGCCGAGGATCGTCCATCTAGATGCATGCTAATCATATCTGCAGGCCTTCAAAAGATTGAGTCACAAAACATTTGTCAGTTTTTTGCATCCAGTTTACTCAGCTTCGCTGATGATCTCCAGCTCCTCCAACAGAGTAGCAAGTTTTTTCATGTCATCATCCTGCTTGCTCTGCGGGGCCTTCTCACGGTAGCCTGAAGCACTCATTTTCTGTGACAGGGTGTCATATTGCCTGCATTGGTGATGGAAAGTGGAGCATGTTACTACTTAAAGATAATAAAGAAATCGAATAGAAGTTGGAAAAGAAAAGACCAATATGAACAGAATTAGTGGATTAGCTAATTTAACAGTAGCATAACTGCACTTACTTTTGAACTTCCTCTCTCTTCTTCCTAAGCTTCTCATGTTCAGCTTCCGTGTCGAGAGCCCCTCGGAACTGGAGATACACGGCTAGATCTTTGTTTACAATATTTGTGGCACAATCGGGTGGAGTTGGATCATCCTCTGTCAGGATCTGGAAAATTGCTTGGTCAGAACTTTGCTTTTTTTAGTTAGGTGCATGTATCAATTTCGAATTGCAGGCCAAAGACATGATTGCCTAAGACCTTCACGGAAGTAGAATTTTATGTACTGACAAAGTAAGGTGAGTTGAAACAGGAAATGTGCATACAGCCAGGGGCGGGTCTAGGGGGGTGACGTGGCCCTATAAAACAAAAAAATAGTTTATATAGTATATTTAACCTTAATTTTTGGACTATTTGCTGAATTTACTATGATGTTCAGGCACAATTATACTACTTTTGCCTATGTATTGATGTTTGGCACCCCCAGTAATTTGATCCTAGGTCCGCCACTGCATACGGCAAGAGCAAGGCATATATCATCGGAGTATATGGTTACTTGTGGCACATACATCTTCAGCTTCCTTCCAAAAGGATTTTTTAAAGCCTTAAAGAGGCAACAAAAGTGCAAGAAAAGACAGAAATAAGCATAGATATTGCATGATCTGTCAAACCTTAAGAGATGATACAGAAGCAAGCGTTGCAATTTGAGCCTGGTAGCACCGAACAGTGGCTGCAATCTCTAGGTTTCGGCAGAGCACAAAAGATGGGCGCCTGTTGAGGTGAAAATATAAATATGTTATCAGCTAGAAAAGAGCAAACTTATTATGAACCTAGACTACAATAAAATGGCAATCTTAGTATATTTGAGCATAGCATCTGCCATACTGTGTGAAACTCAAAATAATCTATTTGGTGAACAGAAACACACCTTAACTGTATATCTGTTGGTGGCCGGAGAGATCTCAGCTTACTCACAGCATCTAACACAATCTCCATTTCATTCTCAACTTTATCGTTTGCCCATTCCTGTCGTCCCAGGAAACTTATCAGGCACAAGTAGTGATAACAAAATTGTATTGTGAGGTATATAATTGCTTAAACATAGGATTTCTCAAATTGAGATAATACGCTAACTTTTTCTTTGCATTTTTTTTCATATATTCATTATAGAGTAGCTTCTTGTTAATCCTGCGCAGTAGGCTCTACAGTACCGTTCTTGAAAAACAGTAACTAGAAGATCAAATCCTCTGGTTCATTCCTAAGTTGTCCTGAAAAGAAATGTTTACCTGTACAGCTGAGGGGTATTCTGATATCATAATGGAATCTTTCCTACAAGCCTCCTTAGGCTGAGGAAGGCGCTGCCAAAGCTCTTCTGTTATGTAAGGCATGAATGGATGGAGCAGACGCAAACCAGTGTCCAGGCATGCCCATAGTGTATCTCTAGAAGCACCTCTTGCAGATTCGAACTCTT
Source organism: Triticum dicoccoides (assembly GCF_002162155.2). Lineage (NCBI taxonomy): Eukaryota > Viridiplantae > Streptophyta > Magnoliopsida > Poales > Poaceae > Triticum > Triticum dicoccoides. The sequence goes on along the minus strand of NC_041380.1, from coordinate 326,533,222 downwards.
CAGATCCATTGAAGTAAGGTTTAATTGCTTCTATAAAGACATCACAAAGCTGGTATTGCCACCAAAAGTATATAGAGGATGTCGCGTCAGAGAATTTATATGCTTCTAACGATGACACGGTCTTGCCAACAGCCTTACTAAGTACTGAGAGTATCCATTTGCAGATGGGCAGCATAGTATGCACCGCGAGAGTTGCTGGTGGAGTGTACTGATCTCCAAGCTTAATCATCGCAAAACGGATGGCGTTCCACAGCTTATTGCACCATTGTCTGTACCCATGCACTCGCTTGATATCCAGGTTTATCTTGTCGGACTGGTAAAAAATGAGAAATTTTAGTACTCCCTCCGTTCACTTTTGTAAGACCTTTTAGACATTTAAGACAGCACCTAAAACAGTTCAATTTCAGCTGTCCTAAACGACTTACAAAAGTGAACAAAGGGGGTACTAGAGGTTTGCAATAATAATAATCAGAGAAATGGGAAAAACTGGCGATAAGCATAACCTGAGAAGTGTAGGAGATCAGAGCAAAACGAAGGGCATCAGTACCACACTCAGGAATACCATCAGGGAAATCCTTCTTTTGACCTTCTTTTGCCTTTTCCAACTCGCCTTGGTCCAGATTGCCCTGTTCCAACTTTTTCTGAAGACCTTCCAGTGTTATACCATTTATTACATCAATGGGATCAATGACATTTCCTAGTGACTTGGACATTTTGCGGCCATGTGCATCACGAATGATTGGATGCAAGTAAATCTGAGAAACAGATAAGATAGTCATGACGCAAGGTTTAACAACTAATTGTGGATTTTCAATTACCTACAGAACTGATTCTAAAAAAATGCTCCCTAAAGAATTGGTGTGCTTCACTTCCAGTGGAAGTTGCCATCATTAGGGTAGTAACCTGGGTCATCATAGTTTATTTCAATGCTATGTGACATACTGAAATGCACTGCTTGTAAGTAGATAATGTGACATATAGGTGCAGCAAAATATATAAAAAGTTTTTGACAGAAAAAATATAGAAGAACATGTCAATCTAGACATTATTAAGGTGGAAATAAGTGAAAGAAAAGATAAATAAATGGCACAAGATTGGGTCATGGGCAGAACCCCCAAGAGTGATAATAAATTGTTTTTGTTGTAGCAGTTACAGATCACCAAGTTAAACGTAAGCAGGCTTCTGCCCAGAGAGTGGTTCTACAGTACAGGAGCAAAGCACATAATAGCTACTGACAAGACAACCATTTGGCAAAACTGTGATTGCATAAATTGGATCCAGAACTATCTAATAAAACTCAACCTACATATTACCTTTCGAAATGGCACATCACCGTGGAGTAGCATTCCCATCATCACCATCCTTGCTACCCAAAAGAAGAGGATGTCCAATCCAGTTTCAAGAACAGAAGTCGGGTAGAAAGTACTAAGATCAGCTGTATTGTCCGGCCAACCAAGTACAGTTAGGGGGAAAAGACCAGCTGAAAACCATGTGTCCAACACATCAGGATCTTGATCCAACTGATATTTCTTCTCTGGGTACCTCTGTTCTGCTTCCAGTACTGCATCACTTTTATTTCTTGCGATTATCCAGTGGTCAATGTATGAACCCATGCCTTTCTCTTTGTCATCTTCTAATGTCACATACCAGGCAGGTACACGGTGTCCCCACCAAAGTTGTCTTGAAATACACCAATCGCGTATGTTTTCAAGCCACCTGCAGCAAACAGAACAGCAGTAGTGGATGGATTATTCGTTTTGTGTTAGCGTAAACTGATCCATAAAGGAAAGATGCATGCCTAAAGTAAAGCAAATAGGATGTACCTGTACCAGTCTTGCTCATATTGTGGTGGAATGATCTCTATCTCTTTGGATTTCACAGCATCAAGAGCTGCCTTTGCCATGGTATTACAATTAACAAACCATTGGGGCTTGATCATTGGCTCGACGATATCATTAGTTCTTGAACAACGACCTAATTCCATCTCATTATTTTCCATGCCTCTGTATAGACCCTTCATTTATTGACAAGTGCAAATTGATTATAATTTGGAAATTACTAAAACAATACATTACGGAAAAAGATAAGCGACAACGAAGGATAAATAACCAGGCAACAAGATCAAACTTTGAATCAAACAAGCAACTTAATCAGCCATCTTCACACAGGTATCCAGACTCCAGTATAGCGTGAAGGAAAAAGAGTTCTCATATATTACGACAATCCCAGATCGAAAAGGGAGACCAAGCTTGAACAGAGCCAGCTATGCGTATATGTATATACCACACATAGCACACAAATCAAAATACGGAATACCATATTTCTAACGTAAAAATGTCAACGTGATGCTTCCATGCCTGCCAAATGGCTCACGATTGAAATATAATTAGTAAACCGAGAAACATAAAAAAAAATGTTGTTGCTCATACAAATACAACTAAATTTACACTCCATAAATTAGCAAAATTCAAAGAAATCGAATCACATCCAAGATGACTCTAGATGCTTTTAGAAGTCAACATAGAACTATGATACCTTTTTCGACTTAGAAGTTTTTATTCCATTATGACAATACATTGATGAACCTTTTCCAAAAACATTGAGGATAAGCAATAAATTAGATACAACTACATGAACGAAGCAGAATCAGTTCTAAAGGAAAAATGGTAAATACTGAGACTATAATAATACCTTTTCCTTTAGTGCATCAATAACAGCAGCTCGAGCGGTGAAACGTGGCATTCCTTCAAATTGTGGACCTCCATTTTCATTTATGTTCCCGTCATCAGTGAAAATATTGATGAAGTCCAGGTTATGCTGTTTCCCAACCTCGAAGTCCTTGCTATCATGAGCTGGCGTGATCTGCATATAGAAAGATAGAGATAAGAATGGGCACTGATTTCTGAATGTAAAGGTATCCAAAGTTCCAAACCAGCTCTTCAGATGGGCACACCTACCTTGACAGCGCCAGTACCAAAAGTGGCTTTCACCAAGTCATCGGCGCAAATTATTTCAAGTTTTCGGCCATTAAACGGATGCACGGCATATTTTCCATGCAGATGCTTATATCTTTCATCCTGAGAATGAACAGCTATAGCGGTATCACCGAGCATAGTTTCTATTCTAGTTGTTGCAACGATAATTTCACCCAATCCTTCTTCTAGAGGGTAGGCAAAAGATGTCAAAACACCAAACTGAACTGGGTTGCTATAACCAGGGACCTCTAAGAAAGTCTCTGCCTTGAGATCAACACGGTCAACCTGAAAACCAGCGATCAAAATATAAGATACAACCCTGCATTCCTGCTCACACATGCAAAGAACCAAAGTGGCCAGCACACTGCAAAAGTGCATGCCTCACATACCTCGATATCAGAAATTGCTGTACGGAGCGTGCAATCCCAGTTCACGAGACGAATATCCCTGCAAATGGATGAATCATCCAAGAGGTAATAAAGTAATTTAGAGGATGCCGAACAACATAAGATGAGCAAACACATAAGCTCAGCAGAACAAGATGCAAAAAAGGGTGCACATTCTGTATGGAAAACTAACCTATATATCAAACCTTCCTTGTATAGCCTAACAAATGTTTCTGTTACAGCTCCTGATCTCTGCTCATCCATTGTAAAACACTGAAAAACTATGCATTATTTAGACAGAAATGTTGCTTTCCCTAGCTATAGCAATGGAGGAATCGGACAAGGACTTTACTTCGCGCGACCAGTCAAGCGAGGCTCCAAGCGTACGCAGTTGTCTCTGTATGGTGCCACCATACTGATCTTTCCAGTTGTGGAGCTGCAAAAAATGATGATTGATACATCGAATGAGTAAATGTGAAAATCAACCAGCATAACAAAGTATGGGCTGGCACTGAACCAAAAAATTGTCTCAATTAATTAAATTAACAGAGCAATTCATTTCATGGCACTGTAAAATTTTGGTTCATTCATTGGCATATGAGCTACCTTGTGCAGAATTTTGTACTGGTATCTAGGGACCTTTCTCTTGAATTGAGCAAAATAGATAACAGATGAATAAATGCAAGAAAAAACATTTATGAATATGATTATTTACTCCTTTAAAAAACATGAGTTCATTACAGGTGAGATGATATACAGTGGGTCAAAAATCAGAGTGCTTGCCTCAGATAGAAATTTATCACGCCCTAGATCATGCCTTGACAGCTTCCTCTCACGCATGATCTTCTTTTCCACAACGACCTGATATGGAGGTTAACAATTTTGTTAGATGAAACACTTGCTACAGTAAGAAATAGTAACAATGGATCAGTCAGATAAGACTCAATGATCAATATAACTTTTGAGTAGACGTCAATTTGAACTCAGGCTAATAATACTAGGCCATGAACAACTACGAAAAATATAACTTGTGCAGAAGATAGATATACTGGGGCCTTGGACCCAGTATATATGTTCTATGCACTGGAATGTACCACTTATCAGACAACATGAAGCATAGCAGACCTGTGTAGCTATGCCAGCATGATCCATTCCAGGAATCCACAAAGCATTGTAGCCTGACATCCTCCGCCAGCGGATCATAGCATCCTGCATTGTTGTCAATGCAAAGAAACAAAAGAACATCAACACCACCAATACTGATAGGGGCGAACAGAAGGGCTCCAGTACAGATAAACTCACTACCTCAATTGCCACTGTAATTGCATGGCCTATGTGAAGGGCTCCTGTCACATTTGGGGGTGGCAGGACCTGCAAATAAGTATTTAGTTCTTGTCATTCACAGTAATATATCTTCATTTTTACATATTATGTTTTATGCAAGATTTACAGTGTGAAATCATCTGGTGAGCAATTCACATAGCCATCGCAAACAGATGCTTATTCTGAATATAATCATGTACCATTTGAGTTATGGAGGAACTTACTATTACAAAAGGTGGCTTTGAGCTTGCGGCATCTGCTACAAAATACTGTGATGACTCCCACCAAGGATACCATCTGCATGACAGTAAGAAAAGGAAAATACATAGTTCAGTGAGGAATTTCTGACCATGGACTCCAAAAAATTTGATGGCATGATTCAACTAAAGCGAGAAAGGAAGCATACGATTTCTCGACAGCGGACGGGCTATATTGTTTGGCCATTTGAGAAGCAAGCAGTTTCTTCTGTCCAGTGGGAGTATCCGGATCAACGAGATCCTCGGGATTCTCATCCGTGACACCTTTCTTCTTTTGCTTCTTCTCACTCTTCTTGGCTCCATCGGATGCTGCTTGGACCTACAGACAATCACATCAGTCAAACAGAACCTCTCCTCCAAACCAAGAAATGGGTTAGTGCCGCCGGTCGCCACCTGTAGTCTGGCCTCCTCCTTCTGCTTTGCCTTGAGCTTCTTCTCCTCCTTCGATTTCGCCTGTCACAGAACAGAACACAGATGAGCTGTGGGTAAAACTACTCACACACGAAACAAGTCGACTAGTGTGTTCTCCTACTCCATCGTGAACAGCACAGAACCATATTAGAACAAGCACCTTCTGCTCTTTCTTCAGCTTCCTTTCCAAATCCTTCTCATCAAGCGGCTGCATGCGCAGTAAGCGAATCAATTCAGAGTTCAGACCAACAAGCCAAATAGTCAGCTATTGCCCACAGGCCAGGTCAAAATACGAGCCACATTCCTAGAAATCACCGCCACCTAACCTCACTGATCATACATGATGACACCTCACAACCCCCAAATCCGCACTAGAACACCCCAAACCCAAAATTCCGCGGGGAAAAAAAGCGACCCCAAGACACAAGCTAGGATTGCGCGACCAGCAACCAGCGCGATATGAAAAGGTCGAGGGAGGCGGAGGGGGCGAAGCTGCTCACCTCCATGGCGCGGATCGGGCCCTCGGGCGCGAGCTCCCTGCCGCCGCAGTAGCCACCACGGCACCCGGCGCGGGCTGCTGCTACTAAGAACCACTGCGATTTTTTTCGATTTGGGCGGATTCAAAGTAGAGGCGGAGTGCTTTGGAGCTTTGAACCTCGTCTAGAGTTCGTGGGATCCAAGTTTTGGCGCGCGGAGGTTTGCGGCTTAAACTTGGCGAAAGATGCGGAGGTAGGGAGAGATTTCGATTATGCCACAAAACCGACCGCTGTTTTCAACAAAAGCACTGGCTTGGAAGCCAAGTTCTTGGGGGTAGAAACTTGATAGTCAAGTTTCATGTGCATTGACGCCTCCTGCAAAGCAGTATAAATGGTAAAAGGCGAAGAAAACAAGGTGGAAATTGAAATGACTTACTGGCGAATGAAATCTCTGTTTGGTGGACTATGATGATGTCGATCCTCTAGCTAGCTTTTGACTACTTAATTGTTGGTTTAACCAAACAAGTTTCTGCGACAGATTACGAAATGTGGTGTATACAAATTTTTATGGTGAAAGGGGCCAGATCATGTCGTAATCGGGGTACATATTTTTTTTCTTTATAAAAAAACAATCAGCCCTAGCCGCCAGCAACCATTGTAGAGAGAGGAGAGAGAAAGCAACCTCAACACCGGAGTTATTGGGGTTCCCTCATCTCCGCCGACTGCCCAAGTGACAACGGGAGGGAGGGAAATCGCAAGACCTTATTCCGCGTGTGTCCAACAGTATGGGGTTTCTTGATTAGGTTTTGATTGTTCATTGCTACGGCTCCGACGGTGGCAATGGTGGCAGCAAATGTGTTTTCGTTAGATCTCATTTCGATACAATTGTTCTCGCCGCTATTAGTGCTGGATCTAGGAGGCAGAGTCTGCTCTGTCTCGGGTCCTATAAATCTGGCCGGGTGCTTTTGTGTGTCATGCGCTCACGTCAAGATGATCCTCTTTTTCTTGCTCCTTGAGGTGGTGGTTTTGCAGACAACTTGAGGCGTCATAAAAAAAAAGTTGACACATGGAGGTTGGGGAGGTGTTTCCGTGGCCATTTTTGTGGTAGCCACGAGACTATGGCCTCCTTCTCTTCATTTGGGTGTCTCTCCGCTCGCGTGCAGGTCATGCTCCTTCTCGCATGCAATGGTGTTCTCTCTGTCGTCGTCGTTGCGAAGCTGGTGAAAGTTTTGTCTAGGAGATGGTTTGAATATCTATGAAAGGATTCACGATGGCAGCTTCTTCTCCGAGGCATTGGTTCAACTAGATCTTAGCATGATGAATTGCCAACCGAAGAATACAATATTAGGCCGACTCCAGCAGCGGAGCGGCGGTGGCAGCATGCCTTCAGCTTATGATGGAGATTGAGTTTGTTTGACACTCTGAAAACCTAGATGTAACTTCTTTATTTTTGTGATGTCTTGTAGTATTGGATGTCCTTTTTAATACAAATAAGATGATTTCTCGTGCATTCCTGCAAGGAAGCTCGGGTCAGGTATCTATGAAACATCGTTACCACACCGCAAATACAATTTGTGTTAAGATGATTGCAATATATATTTTGTGTCGTGCCTTTTCCACTTCTTCTTTTTTTCACTTTTTAATCCAAATACCAATAAGCAATGTGTAGTATCGAGTTTAATCAATTCTCCACACCATATGCATGAGATGGCATGTGATGACATGGCCGACATGCATAGCCTGTTGGTGTGGATACTTGGGAAAAGTAGACACTAGGTTGCAACTATTCAAGAATAGAGAATTCAGGGCCTTAAAAAATATTTTGTTTATTATGTTTTTAATTCAATCGAAGCTGGAACACATGACTTAGTTTACGACAAGAGCTTATAGGTAGCTTATAACAGGATTTAAGCTCTAGCATTTTGTGCTACAGGCTTAGTTTCTCCCTACCGCTCCCTCCTTCATAGTTAAAAGAATGCGCAAGAGGGTACACTCCTGAGTGTCTCCACTTAAAATTTCAAAGTGCTAAATTTCTCTGCCCTCATAGTTTTACAAGAATAACGACGAGAATGCCACTCAAGAGAATAACAGTTTGTTGCACCAAAAAACACTTCGCTGCCTCTCTCCCTGTATCCCTCACGACCCGGCCTAGGGGGAAAACTGTTAGGGAACGCGGTATTCAAAAAAATTTCTACGATCACGCAAGATCTATCTAGAAGATGCATAGCAACGAGAGGGGAGAGTGTATCTACGTACCCTCGTAGACCGAAAGCGGAAGCGTTTAGTAACGCGGTTGATGTAGAACGTCTTCGCGATCCAACCGATCAAGTACTGAACGCACGGCACCTCCGCGGTCTGCACATGTTCAGCTTGGTGACGTCCCTCGTACTCTTGATCCAGTTGAGGCCGAGGGTGAGTTTCGTCAGCACGACGGCGTGTTGACGGTGATGATGAAGTTACCGACACAGGGCTTCGCCTAAGCACTACGACAATATGACCGAGGTGGAAAACTGTGGAAGGGGGCACCGCACACGTCTAAAGATCAACTTGTGTGTCTGTGGGGTGCCCTCTCCCACGTGTATAAAGGAGGGGAGGAGGTGGCCGACCGGCCACAAGGGGCGCACCAAGGGGGAGGAATCCTACTCCTAGTAGGAGTAGGTTTCCTCCTTTCCAAGTCCAAGAAGGAGAAGAAGGGAAAGAGGAGAGAAGAGAAGAAAGGAGGGGGCGCCTCCCTTCCCCTTGTCCAATTCGGACTGGGCAAGGGGGGGGGGGCGCCACATCTGGCCGCCCAATCTATTCTCCACTAAGGCCCATTGTGGCCCATTAATCCCCCGGGGGGTTCCGGTAACCTCCCGGTACTCCGGAAAATACCCGATACACTTCGGAACCATTCCGGTGTCCGAATATAACCTTCCAATATATCAATCTTTATGTCTCAACCATTTCGAGACTCCTCTTCATGTCCGTGATCTCATTCGGGACTCCGAACAACCTTCGGTACATCAAATCACATAACTCATAATACATATCATCATCGAACGTTAAGCGTGCGGACCCTACGGGTTCGAGAACTATGTAGACATGACCGAGACACATCTCTGGTCAATAACCAATAGCAGAACCTGGATGCTCATATTGGTCCCTACATATTCTATGAAGATCTTTATCGGTCAAACCGCACAACAACATACGTTGTTCCCGTTGTCATCGGTATGTTACTTGCCCGAGATTCGATCGTCGGTATCATCATACCTAGTTCAATCTCGTTACTGGCAAGTCTCTTTACTCATTCCGTAATGCATCATCCCGTGACTAACTCATTAGTCACGTTGCTTGCAAGGCTCATAGTGATGTGCATTACTGAGAGGGCCCAGAGATACCTCTCTGATACACGGAGTGACAAATCCTAATCTCGATCTATGCCAACTCAACAAACACCATCGGAGACACCTCTAGAGCATCTTTCTAATCACCCAGTTACGTTGTGACGTTTGATAGCACACAAGGTGTTCCTCTGGTATTTGGGAGTTGCATAATCTCATAGTCATAGGAACATGTATAAGTCATGAAGAAAGCAATAACAATAAACTAAACGATCATAGTGCTAAGCTAACAGATGGTTCTAGTCCATCACATCATTCTCTAATGATGTGATCATGTTCATCAAATGACAACACATGTCTATGGCTAGGAAACTTAACCATCTTTGATTAACGAGCTTGTCAAGTAGAGGCATACTAGGGACACTCTGTTTGTCTATGTATTCACACATGTACTAAGTTTCCAGTTAATACAATTCTAGCATGAATAATAAACATTTATCATAATGTAAGGAAATATAAATAACAACTTTATTATTGCCTCTAGGGCATATTTCCTTCAGTCTCCCACTTGCACTAGAGTCAATAATCTAGATTACACAGTAATGATTCTAACACCCATGGAGTCTTGGTGCTGATCATGTTTTGCTCGTGAGAGGGACTTAGTCAATGAGTCTGCAACATTCAGATCCGTATGTATCTTGCAAATCTCTATGTCTTCCTCCTTGACTTGATCGCGGATGGAATTGAAGTGTCTTTTGATGTGCTTGGTTCTCTTGTGAAATCTGGATTCCTTTGCCAAGGCAATTGCACCAGTATTGTCACAAAAGATTTTCATTGGACCCAATGCACTAGATCGGATATGAACTCCTTCATCCAAACTCCTTCATTTGCTGCTTCTGAAGCAGCTATGTATTTCGCTTCACACGTAGATCCCGCCACGACGCTCTGCTTAGAACTGCACCAACTGACAGCTCCACCATTCAATAAAAATACGTATCCGGTTTGTGACTTAGTGTCATACGGATCAGTGTCAAAGCTTGAATCGACGTAACCGTTTACGGCGAGCTCTTTGTCACCTCCGATAAACATATCCTTACCCCTTTTCAGGTCTCTCGGGATGTTCTTGAACGTTGTCCAGTGATCCACTCCTGGATTACTTTGGTACCTCCCTGCTAGACTGATAGCAAGGCACACATCAGGTCTGGTACACAACATTGCATACATGATAGTGTTGGGGAATGTAGTAATTTCAAAAAAATTCCTACGCACACACAAGATCATGGTGATGCATAGCAACGAGAGGGGAGAGTGTTGTCCACGTACCCTCGTAGACCGAAAGCGGAAGCGTTAGCACAACGCGGTTGATTTAGTCGTACGTCTTCACGATCTGACCGATCAAGTACCGAATGTACGACACCTCCGAGTTCAGCACACGTTCAGCCCGATGACGTCCCTTGAACTCCGATCCAGCCGAATGTTGAGGGAGAGTTTCGTCAGCACGACGGCGTGGTGACAATGATGATGTTCTACCGACGCAGGGCTTCGCCTAAGCACCGCTACAGTATTATTGAGGTGGACTATGGTGGAGGGGGGCACCACACACGGCTAAAAGATCAAACGATCAATTGTTGTGTCTCTAGGGTGCCCCCTGCCCCCATATATAAAGGAGCAAGGGGGAGGTGTGGCCGGCCAGGAGGGGCGCGCCAGGAGGAGTCCTACTCCCACTGGGAGTAGGACTCCCTCCCTTTTCCTTGTTGAATTACGAGTGGAGGGGGAAAGAGGAGGAAGAGAGGAAGGAAGGGGGGGCCGCCCCCCTCTCCTTGTCCTATTCGGACTAGGGGGGAGGGGCGCACGGCCCTGCCCTGGCCACCTCTCCTCTTCTCCACAAAGGCCCACTATGTCCCATTAAGCCCCCAGGGGGTTCCGGTAACCCCTCGGTACTCCGGTAAAATCTCAATTTCACCCGGAACACTTCTGATATCCAAATATAGGCTTCCAATATATCAATCTTCATGTCTCGACCATTTCGAGACTCCTCGTCATGTCTGTGATCACATCCAGGACTCCGAACAACCTTCGGTACATCAAAACTCATAATATAACCGTCATCAAAACTTTAAGCGTGCGGACCCTACGGGTTCGAGAACTATGTAGACATGACCGAGACATGTCTCCGGTCAATAACCAATAGCGGAACCTGGATGCTCATATTGGCTCCCACATATTCTACGAAGATCTTTATCGGTCAGACCGCATAACAACATACATTGTTCCCTTTGTCATCGATATGTTACTTGCCCGAGATTCGATCGTCGGTATCTCATACCTAGTTCAATCTCGTTACCGGCAAGTCTTTTTACTCGTTCTATAATACATCATCCCGCAACTAACTCATTAGTTGCAATGCTTGCAAGGCTTAAGTGATGTGCATTACCGAGATGGCCCAAAGATACCTCTCCGACAATCGGAGTAACAAATCCTAATCTCGAAATACGCCAACCCAACAAGTACCTTCTGAGACACCTGTAGAGCACCTTTATAATCACCCAGTTACATTGTGATGTTTGGTAGCACACAAAGCGTTCCTCCGGTAAACGGGAGTTGCATAATCTCATATTCATAGGAACATGTATAAGTCATGAAGAAAGCAATAGCAACATACTAAACGATCGAGTGCTAAGCTAACGGATGGGTCAAGTCAATCACATCATTCTCCTAATAATGTGATCCCGTTAATCAAATGACAACTCATGTCAATGGCTAGGAAACATAACCATCTTTGATCAACGAGCTAGTCAAGTAGAGGCATACTAGTGACACTCTGTTTGTCTATGTATTCACACAAGTATTATGTTTCCAGTTAATACAATTCTAGCATGAATAATAAACATTTATCATGATATAAGGAAATAAATAATAACTTTATTATTGCCTCCAGGGCATATTTCCTCCAGTCTCCCACTTGCACTAGAGTCAATAATCTAGATTACACAGTAATGATTCTAACACCCATGGAGCCTTGGTGCTGATCATGTTTTGCTCGTGGAAGAGGCTTAGTCAACGGGTCTGCAACATTCAGATCCGTATGTATCTTGCAAATTTCTGTGTCTCCCACCTGGACTAGATCCTGGATGGAATTGAAGCGTCTCTTGATGTGCTTGGTTCTCTTGTGAAATCTCGATTCCTTCGCCAAGGCAATTGCACCAGTATTGTCACAAAAGATTTTCATTGGACCCGATGCACTAGGTATGACACCTAGATCGCATATGAACTCCTTCATCCAGACTCCTTCATTTGCTGCTTCCGAAGCAACTATGTACTCCGCTTCACACGTAGACCCCGCCACGACGCTTTGTTTAGAACTGCACTAACTGATAGCTCCACCGTTCAATGTAAACACGTATCCGATTTGCGATTTAGAATCGTCCGAATCAGTGTCAAAGCTTGCATCAACGTAACCATTTACGATGAGCTCTTTGTCACCTCCATAAACGAGAAACATATCCTTAGTCCTTTTCAGGTATTTTAGGATGTTCCTGACCGCTGTCCAGTGATCCACTCCTACATTACTTTGGTACCTCCCTGCTAAACTTATAACAAGTCACACATTAGGTCTGGTACACAACATTGCATACATGATAGAGCCTATGGCTGAAGCATAGGGAACATCTTTCATCTTCTCTCTATCTTTTACAATGGTCGGGCATTGAGTCTTACTCAACTTCACACCTTGTAACACAGGAAAGAACCCTTTCTTTGCTTGATCCATTTTGAACTTCTTCAAAACTTTGTCAAGGTATGTGCTTTGTGAAAGTCCAATTAAGCGTCTTGATCTATCTCTATAGATCTTGATGCCCAATATATAAGCATCTTCACCGAGGTCTTTCATTGAAAAACTCTTATTCAAGTATCCCTTTATGCTATCCAGAAATTCTATATCATTTCCAATCAACAATATGTCATCCACATATAATATCAGAAATGCTACAGAGCTCCCACTCACTTTCTTGTAAATACAGGCTTCTCCAAAAGTCTGTATAAAACCAAATGCTTTAATCACACTATCAAAGCGTTTATTCCAACTCCGAGAGGCTTGCACCAGTCCATAAATGGATCGCTGGAGCTTGCACACTTTGTTAGCTCCTTTTGGATCGACAAAACCTTCTGGTTGCATCATATACAACTCTTCTTCCAGAAATCCATTCAGGAATGCAGTTTTGACATCCATTTGCCAAATTTCATAATCATAAAATGCGGCAATTGCTAACATGATTTGGACAGACTTAAGCATCACTACGGGTGAGAAAGTCTCATCATAGTCAATCCCTTAAACTTGTCGAAAACCTTTTGCAACAAGTCAAGCTTTATAGACAGTAATGTTACCGTCAGCGTCAGTCTTCTTCTTGAAGATCCATTTATTCTCAATGGCTTGCCGATCATTGGGCAAGTCAACCAAAGTCCACACTTTGTTTTCATACATGGATCCCCATCTCAGATTTCATGGCCTCAAGCCATTTTGTGGAATCTGGGCTCACCATCGCTTCTTCATAGTTCGTAGGTTCATCATGGTCTAGTAACATAACCTCCAGAACAGGATTACCATACCACTCTGGTGCGGATCTTACTCTGGTTGACCTACAAGGTTCAGTAACAACTTGATCTGGAGTTCCATGATCATCATAATTAACTTCCTCACTAATTGGTGTAGGCGTCACAGGAACCGGTTTCTATGATGAACTATATTCCAATAAGGGAGCAGGTACAGTTACCTCATCAAGTTCTACTTTCCTCCCACTCACTTCTTTCAAGAGAAACTCCTTCTCTAGAAAGGATCCATTCTTAGCAATGAATGTCTTGCCTTCGGATCTGTGATAGAAGGTGTACCCAACAGTCTCCTTTGGGTATCCTATGAAGACACATTTCTCCGATTTGGGTTCGAGCTTATCAGGTTGAAGCTTTTTCACATAAGCATCGCAGCCCCAAACTTTAAGAAATGACAACTTCGGTTTCTTGCCAAACCACAGTTCATAAGGCGTCGTCTCAACAGATTTCGATGGTGCCCTATTTAGCGTGAATGCAGCTGTCTCTAAAGCATAACCCCAAAATGATAGCGGTAAATCAGTAAGAGACATCATAGATCGTACCATATCTAGTAAAGTACGATTACGACGTTCGGACACACCATTACGTTGTGGTGTTCCGGGTGGCGTGAGTTGCGAAACTATTCTGCATTGTTTCAAATGTTGACCAAACTCGTAACTCAAATATTCTCCTCCACGATCAGATCGTAGAAACTTTATTTTCTTGTTACGATGATTTTCAACTTCACTCTGAAATTCTTTAAACTTTTCAAATGCTTAAATCATCTGTGAAGGTGAGAAAATAACGATACCCGCCGTGAGCCTCAACATTGATTGGACCACATACATCAGTATGTATGATCTCCAACAAATCAGTTGCTCGCTCCATAGTTCCCGAGAACGGCGTTTTAGTCATCTTGCCCATGAGGCATGGTTCGCAAGTACCAAGTGATTCCAAAAGTCCATCAGTATGGAGTTTCTTCATGCGCTTTACACCAATATGACCCAAATGGCAGTGCCACAAATAAGTTGCACTATCATTATCAACTCTGCATCTTTTGGCTTTAACATTATGAATATGTGTATTACTACTATCGAGATTCATCAAAAATAGACCACTCTTCAAGGGTGCATGACCATAAAAGATATTATTCACATAAATAGAACAACCATTATTCTCTGATTTAAATGAATAACCGTCTCGCATCAAACAAGATCCAGATATAATGTTCATGCTCAACGTTGGCACCAAATAACAATTATTTAGGTCTAATACTAATCCCGAAGGTAGATGTAGAGGCAGCGTGCCGACGGCAATCACATCAAGTTTGGAACAATTTCCCATGCGCATCGTCACCTCGTCCTTAGCCAGTGTCCGCTTAATCTGTAGTCCCTGTTTCGAGTTGCAAATATTAGCAACAGTACCAGTATCAAATACCCAGGTGCTACTGCGAGCTCTGGTAAGGTACACATCAATAACATGTATATCACATATACCTTTATTCACCTTGCCATCCTTCTTATCCGCCAAATACTTGGGGCAGTTCCGCTTCCAGTGACCAGTCTGCTTGCAGTAGAAGCACTCAGTCTCAGGCTTAGGTCCAGACTTGGGTTTCTTCTCTTGAGCAGCAACTTGCTTGCTGTTCTTCTTGAAGTTCCCCTTCTTCTTCCCTTTGTCCTTTTTCTTGAAATTGGTGGTCTTATTGACCATCAACACTTGATGCTCCTTCTTGATTTCTACCTCTGCAGCCTTTAGCATTGCGAAGAGCTCGGGAATCGTCCTATCCATCCCTTGCATGTTATAGTTCATCACGAAGCTCTTGTAGCTTGGTGGTAGTGATTGAAATTTTTTGTCAATGACGCTATCATCCAGAAGATTAACTCCCACTTGAATCAAGTGATTGCAGTACCCAGACATCTTGAGTATATGCTCACTGACAGAACCATTCTCCTCCATCTTGCAGCTATAGAACTTATTGGAGACTTCATATCTCTCAATCCGGGCATTCTTTCGAAATATTAACTTCAATTCCTGGAACATCTCATATGCTCCATGACGTTCAAAACGTCGTTGAAGTCCCGGTTCTAAGCCATAAAGCATGGCACACTGAACTATCGAGTAGTCATCAACACGTGACTGCCAGGCATTCACAATGTCTGCAGTTGCTGGCGCAGGTGGTACACCTAGCGGTGCTTCCAGGACATAACTCTTCTGTGTAGCAATGAGGATAATCCTCAAGTTACGGACCCAGTCCGTGTAATTGCTACCATCATCTTTCAACTTTGCTTTCTCAAGGAATGCATTAAAATTCAACGGAACAACAACACGGGCCATCTATCTACAATCAACATAGACAAGCAAGATATTATCAGGTACTAAGTTCATGACAAATTTAAGTTCAATTAATCATATTACTTAAGAACTCCCACTTAGATAGACATCCCTCTAATCCTCTAAGTGATCACGTGATCCAAATCAACTAAACCATAACCGATCATCACGTGAAATGGAGTAGCTTTCAATGGTGAACACCACCATGTTGATCATATCTACTATATGATTCACGCTCGACCTTTTTGTCTCAGTGTTCCGAGGCCATATATGCATATGCTAGGCTCGTCAAGTTTAACCTGAGTATTCTGCGTGTGCAAAACTGGCTTGCACCCGTTGTAGATGAATGTGGAGCTTATCACACCCGATCATCACGTGGTGTCTGGGCACGACGAACTTTGGCAACGGTGCATACTCAGGGAAAACACTTTTATCTTGAAATTTAGTGAGAGATCATCTTATAGTGCTACCGTTAATCAAAGCAATGCATAAAAGATAAACATCACATGCAATCAATATAAGTGATATGATATGGCCATCATCATCTTGTGCTTGTGATCTCCATCTCCGAAGCACTGTCATGATCACCATCGTCACCGGCGCGACACCTTGATCTCCATTGTAGCATCGTTGTCGTCTCGCCAATCTTATGCTTCTACGAGTATCGCTACCGCTTAGTGATAAAGTAAAGCATTACAGGGCGATTGCATTGCATACAATAAAGCGACAACCATATGGCTCCTGCCAGTTGCCGATAACTCGGTGACAAAACATGATCATCTCATACAATAAAATTTAGCATCATGTCGTGACCATATCACATCACAACATGCCCTACAAAAACAAGTTAGACGTCCTCTACTTTGTTGTTGCAAGTTTTACGTGACTGCTACTGGGCTTAGCAAGAACCGTTCTTACGTACGCATCAAAACCACAACGATAGTTTGTCAAGTTGGTGATGTTTTAACCTTCGCAAGGACCGGGCGTAGCCACACTCGGTTCAACTAAAGTTGGAGAAACTGACACCCGCCAGCCACCTGTGTGCAAAGCACGTCAGTAGAACCAGTCTCGCGTAAGCGTAAGCGTAATGTCGGTCCGGGCCGCTTCATCCAACAATACCGTTGAACCAAAGTATGACATGCTGGTAAGCAGTATGACTTATATCACCCACAACTCACTTGTGTTCTACTCGTGCATATGACATCTACGCATAAAACCTGGCTCGAATGCCACTGTTGGGGAACGTAGTAATTTCAAAAAAAATCCTACGCACATAATATTATGGTGATGCATAGCAACAAGAGGGGAGAGTGTTGTCCACGTACCCTCGTAGACCGAAAGCGGAAGCGTTAGCACAACACGGTTCATGTAGTCGTACGTCTTCACGATCCGACCGATCAAGTACCGAACGTACGACACCTTCGAGTTCAGCACACGTTCAGCCTGATGACGTCCCTCGAACTCTGATCCATCCGAGTGTTGAGGGAGAGTTTCGTCAGCACGACGGCGTGGTGATGATGATGATGTTCTACAAACGCAGAGCTTCGCCTAAGCACCGCTACAGTATTATCGAGGTGGACTATGGTGGAGGGGGGCACCGCACACGGCTAAAAGATCAAACGATCAATTGTTGTGTCTCTAGGGTGCCCCCTGTCCCCATATATAGAGGAGCAAGGGGGGAGGTGTGGCCGGCCAGGAGGGGCGCGCCAGGAGGAGTCCTACTCCCACCGGGAGTAGGACTCCCTTCCTTTTCCTTGTTGGATTAGGAGTGGAGGGGGAAAGAGGAGGGAGAGAGAGGAAGGAAAGGGGGGCGTCGCCCGCCTCTCCTTGTCCTATTCGGACTAGGGGGAGGGGCGTGCGTCCCTGCCTTGGCCGCCTCTCCTCTTCTCCACAAAGGCCCACTATGGCCCATTAAGCCCCCGGGGGGTTCCGGTAACCCCTCGGTACTCCGGTAAAATCCCGATTTCACCCGGAACACTTCCAATATCTAAATATAGGCTTCCAATATATCAATCTTCATGTCTCGACCATTTCGAGACTCCTCATCATGTCCGTGATCACATCCGGGACTCCGAACAACCTTTGGTACATCAAAACTCATAAACTCATAATATAACTGTCATCGAAACTTTAAGCATGCGGACCCTAAGGGTTCGAGAACTATGTAGACATGACCGAGACACATCTTCCGTCAATAACCAATAGCGGAACCTGGATGCTCATATTGGCTCCCACATATTCTACGAAGATCTTTATCGGTCAGACCGCATAACAACATACGTTGTTCCCTTTGTCATCAGTATGTTACTTGCCTGAGATTCGATCATCGGTATCTCAATACCTAGTTCAATCTCGTTATCGGCAAGTCTCTTTACTCGTTCTGTAATACATCATCCCGCAACTAAGTCATTAGTTGCAATGCTTGCAAGGCTTAAGTGATGTGCATTACCGAGAGGGCCTAGAGATACCTCTCCGACAATCGGAGTGACAAATCCTAATCTCGAAATACGCCAACCCAACAAGTACCTTCGGAGACACCTGTAGAGCACCTTTATAATCACCCAGTTATGTTGTGACGTTTGGTAGCACACAAAGCGTTCCTCCGGTAAATGGGAGTTGCATAATCTCATAGTCATAGGAACATGTATAAGTCATGAAGAAAGCAATAGCAACATACTAACCGATCGAGTGCTAAGCTAAGGGAATGGGTCAAGTCAATAACATCATTCTCCTAATGATGTGATCCCGTTAATCAAATGACAACTCATGTCAATGGCTAGGAAACATAACCATCTTTGATCAACGAGCTAGTCAAGTAGAGGCATAGTAGTGACACTCTATTTGTCTATGTATTCACACAAGTATTATGTTTCTGGTTAATACAATTCTAGCATGAATAATAAACATTTATCATCATATAAGGAAATAAATAATAACTTTATTATTGCCTCTAGGGCATATTTCCTTCAGATAGAGCCTATGGCTGAAGCATAGGGAACACCTTTCATTTTCTCTCTATCTTCTGTAGTGGTCGGGCATTGAGTCTGACTCAACTTCACACCTTCTAACACAGGCAAGAACCCTTTCTTTGCTTGATCCATTTTGAACTTCTTCAAAACTTTATCAAGGTATGTGCTTTGTGAAAGTCCAATTGAGCGTCTTGATCTATCTTTATAGATCTTGATGCCCAATATATAAGCAGCTTCACCGAGGTCTTTCATTGAAAAATTCTTATTCAAGTATCCTTTTATGCTATTCAGAAATTCAGTATCATTTCCGATCAACAATATGTCATCTACATATAATATTAGAAATGCTACGGAGCTCCCACTCACTTTCTTGTAAATACAAGCTTCTCCAAAAGTCTGTATAAAACCATATGCTTTGATCACACTATCAAAGCGTATATTCCAACTGCGAGAGGCTTGCACCAGTCCATAAATGGATCGTCGGAGCTTGCACACTTTGTTAGTACCTTTTGGATCGACAAAACCTTCTGGTTGCATCATATACAACTCTTCGATATTGTAGTCAACTCCTTGAACTTATCGAAAACCTTTCGCAACAAGTCGAGCTTTGTAGACAGTAATATTACCGGTAGCGTCAGTCTTCTTCTTGAAGATCCATTTATTCTCTATGGCTTGCTGATCATCGGGCAAGTCAACCAAAGTCCAGACTTTGTTCTCATACATGGATCCAATCTCAGATTTCATGGCCTCAAGCCATTTTGCGGAATCTGGGCTCATCATCGCTTCCTCATAGTTCATAGGTTCATCCTGGTCAAGTAACATGACCTCCAGAACAGGATTACCGTACCACTCTGGTGCAGATCTTACTCAGGTTGACCTACGAGGTTCAGTAGTAACTTGATCAAAAGTTTCATGATCATCAACATTAGCTTCCTCACTTACTGGTGTAGGAATCACTGGAACTGATTTCAGTGATGAACTACTTTCCAATAAGGGAGAAGGTATAGTTACCTCATCAAGTTCTACTTTCCTCCCACTCACTTCTTTCGAGAGAAACTCCTTCTCTAGAAAGGATCCATTCTTAGCAACGAATATCTTGCCTTTGGATCTGTGATAGAAGGTGTACCCAATAGTCCCCTTTGGGTATCCAATGAAGACACATTTCTCCGATTTGGGTTCGAGCTTATCAGGTTGAAGCTTTTTCACATAAGCATCGCAACCCCAAACTTTAAGAAACGATAACTTGGGTTTCTTGCCAAACCACAGTTCATAAGGCATCGTCTCAATGGATTTAGGTGGTGCCCTATTTAATGCGAATGCAGCCGTCTCTAAAGCATAACCCCAAAACGGTAGCGGTAAATCAGTGAGAGACATCATATATCGCACCATATCTAGTAAAGTGCGGTTACGACGTTCGGACACACCATTACGTTGTGGTGTTCCAGGTGGCGTGAGTTGCGAAACTATTCCGCATTGTTTCAAATGAAGACCAAACTCATAACTTGTGACGCCCCAAGACCGGCACTCCAGATGCCTTCCATGGATTTCGAGATTTGTCGTGTGTTTTGTTCGGTTCGTTGCATTCATCCTTGCATCATGTCATCATGCAACCCGTTTTAAAAATTCAACCAAATAAACCGTATGGATCTTCAATCCATTTAAATCGAGGGATATTCACAATGGTGATTTCTCTTTAGAACATATACTCCCTATATTATTAGGGAGCTATAATAAATATTCCATTCTTGTGGAATTAACCATAACACACTTGCATAATAAACTCCATGCCTATTCCATTTCAAGTTTGCTCCCCAAACTTTGCCAATAATTCTCATCTCTTTTATCGAGGCTCCTCTAAGATTCTCAACATTTTTGGACCTACCAATTACCCACTCCCTTCCCACACTCATTTGAATTAAAATTTAATTCAAATGAGTTTGAATTCATCTTCACGCCCATAGCCACTTCTATTTTTTTCTTGAATCAAGCTCATTTTATGAGTCCGGGAGAAATTACCCGCATGCTCAAATTCTTTCCCTAACCCTCTCTTTCTTTTCTTCTCTCTATTTCTTTCTGCTAGAAAGTTTAAAAGAGGTGGAGAGAAAGAGATGGAGCTACTCCAGGCCGGCCCATCCTATTTTTCCTTAAGGCCCATCTGCTAGGCCCAGCCTCCGACACCTGCTCTTAACCCTAGTCTCCCCCATCGATTCCTTCCTCCCTCCTGTGCGTGCACCGTCAGAGAAAGACAGGAAGAGAGCAGCGCCGCTCCTCGTCCCTGATCCCCTCTGCCTCCTCCTCGCACCGCCGCGCCAAGCCCCTCTTGTCCTTCTCGAGGCCACCGCCGGCGCCCCAAGATCTCCGCTCCGCCGTGCCTCCTCCCCTCCGCTGGCCCCATCTCATGGCGCCCCTTCACCTTGTGCGAACAGCACGGCCGCCAGCCATGGAGGCCACCGTGCCGACCCTCAAGCGCGTTGCCCGTGCTCATCCCCTGCCTCAGATGCGTCGCCGGCCATCCCTTCGATGGAGCACGCGCCCGAGTCCGCTCGACCCCGCCGGCCACCACGACTGCCTCCACCTCCATGGAACACCGTCGCTTCCCCGAGATCCTCCTCAAGTTCCATTCCGCGCCTGACTGTGCCACCCTCCTCCGTGACGCCGACCTCCTCCTTGACTGCGTCCCTGCAGGTCCTCTTTGCTCCGCGCCAAGTCTGCCCTCCATGCCCCGTTTCGCCTCGGCCTCAACCGAGGAGGATGAGCAGCGCTGCTGTCTGCTCGATCCGCCTGCACATGCGCCCCGCGCATTGACCGCGTCCAGCTCCATGCCCGAGCGAGCATGCTCCTCTTCTCAATGCCCAGCGTCACCCAAGTCTCCTATGTTGCTGTCGCTGGACACCGAGTACCAATCATCACGTTCCGTTTCGTCTATGTCAAGGCCGAGAGGGCGCCAGTATACCAAGTACCACGATGTCGACGACCCTCAAGTTCAACTACATTGACTATGAACCGTGACGACCCTGAACATTGATAACCCACAAGTATAGGGGATCGCAACAGTTTTCGAGGGTAGAGTATTCAACCCAAATTTATTGATTCGACACAAGGGGAGCCAAAGAATATTCTCAAGTATTAGCAGCTGAGTTGTCAATTCAACCACACCTGGAAACTTAATATCTGCAGCAAAGTATTTAGTAGCAAAGTAATATGATAGTGGTGATAACGGTAGCAAAAGGTAACAGTAGTAAAAGTAATGTTTTTGGTATTTTGTAGTGATGATAGCAATAGCAACGGAAAAGTAAATAAGCAAAGAACAATATATGGAAAGCTCGTAGGCAATGGATCGGTGATGGAGAATTATGCCGGATGCGGTTCATCATGTAACAGTCATAACCTAGGGTGACACAAAACTAGCTCCAATTCATTAATATAATGTAGGCATGTATTCCGAACATAGTCATACGTGCTTATGGAAAAGAACTTGCATGACATCTTTTGTCCTACCCTCCTGTGGCAGCGGGGTCCTTACGGAAACTAAGGGATATTAAGGCCTCCTTTTAATAGAGAACCGGAGCAAAGCATTAACACATAGTGAATACATGAACTCCTCAAACTACGGTCATCATCGGTAAGTATCCCGATTATTGTCACTTCGGGGTTAACGGATCATAACACATAATAGGTGACTATAGACTTGCAAGATAGGATCAAGAACACTCATATATTGATGAAAACATAATAGGTTCATATCTGAAATCATGGCACTCGGGCCCTAATGACAAGCATTAAGCATAGCAAAGTCATAGCAACATCAATCTCAGAACATAGTGGACACTAGGGATCAAACCCTAACAAAACTAACTCGATTACATGATAGATCCCATCCAACCCATCACCGTCCAGCAAGCCTATGATGGAATTACTCATGCATGGCGGTGAGCATCATGAAATTGGTGATGGAGGATGGTTGATGACGACGATGGCGACAGATTCTCCTCTACGGAGCCTCGAACGGACTCCAGATCAGCCCTCCCTAGAGGTTTTAGGGCTTCGCGGCGGCTCCGTATCGTAAAACACGATGATTTCTTCTCCCTGATTTTTTTCTCCCCGAAACTCAATATATGGAGGTGGAGTTGGAGTCGGAGAGGCAACAGGGGGCCCATGAGGTAGGGGGCGCGCCATAGGGGGGCAGGCGCATCCCCCACCCTCGTGGAAAGGTGGTGGCCCCCTTGGCCTTCATCTTTGGTAGGTATTTTTCTTATTTTCTGAAAAGTGTTGTAAGTGCATCTAGTGCCACCCCTAGTTGGTTTTGGAGTATTGACGACAAACCTGGTTGAGGGACTAATGTGTTTGTGAGAATTGCAGGATAACACAGGTAGAAGTCCCTCATTGATTCGGTTTTCCTACCAGAGATGACCCCTAAAAATGTAAGAAGACATTGAAGTCAAAGGTGGTATGTGAAGACATTCACATTGAAGACTATGACAAGAGAAGACATCGCATGACGACTATGGAGCGTGAAAACTTAGTTCTTTCGTCGTTCTTTTTCTTCTTTGTTGAGTCATAGGAACCATCGTACTATTAAGTGGGGTCCAAGTGAACCATTTAGAATGACTGAAGTGATGCTTAACCAAAACCTATGTCTTCGAGTGAAGACTATGAGAGCAAATCTTGTCCAGAGTTGGATAAGTCAGCTTTGCTTGTAGCTCAAGTAAAGTTGCCGTGTGTGTTTGAAATCTGACCGTTGGAACATGTGTCAGTTCTTTAGTGACCAAGGGTCATTTCGGACAAATCAGGTCGGGTTGCCTACTGGCTATAAATAGCCCACCCGCTACAACCATAAACGGTTGGCTGCTCAGAGTTAGTACACGGCTTTTGTCATTTGAGAGCAACCCACCTCGAAGCCTTTGAGAGAGAATTCCTTGCGAGGATAAAGCCCTAAACACCCAGAGCCAAAGAGTGTTAGGCATCACTTAAGTCTTCCTGTCTGTGTGATCTGAAGACTTATTACACTTGAGGACTGTGAATCCTCCAGCCGGTTAGGCGTCGCGTTATGAGCATCCAAGAGTCATTGTGGATCACCGGTGAACGAAGTCT
This sequence comes from Triticum dicoccoides, assembly GCF_002162155.2. Lineage (NCBI taxonomy): Eukaryota > Viridiplantae > Streptophyta > Magnoliopsida > Poales > Poaceae > Triticum > Triticum dicoccoides. The sequence continues at coordinate 326,509,099 of NC_041380.1, read as the reverse complement.
GTGAAGGTTTGGAAGTCTACCTTGAAGACTTACCAGAGTGATTGGGCGAGGACTGGGTGTCCTTAGCTCAAGGGGAATAAGGTGAAGACGAGGTCTTCTGAGTTGAATCTCAGCCTCCCTAACCAGACGTACAGTTGTCACAACAACTGGAACTGGTCCAACAAATCATTGTCTTCAACGAGTCACTGGTTTCATCCTTCCCTTCCCTTTACTTACTGTTGGTCCTTGTGAAGTCATTGTATGATTGCTTTATCTTTTGTCTTCACTGAGTGACTGCTTGTTCTGATTGGCTTCACAATATCTTCCTACCTGATCTTTACTGCCTAGCTGCTATTAGTCATTGTGCTTTCACTCCATTGAATACTTGACTATAGTTTGCCTAGTGTAGTCTATCTTCCGCTGCATGGTAATGGGTTTATTTCTATCGTTTGTCTTCAAAACTTCCATGTTTTGAAGACTTTCATAAAAATCACCTATTCACCCCCCCTCTAGTCGATCACTAGCACTTTCAATTGGTATCAGAGCAAGGTACTCCCTTGTTCTGTGTGATTCGGTTTAACCACTTGGAGTTTTAGCTATGTCGACTGCAGGGATAATCAAAGTCTCCGCTGCATGCCCAGTCTTCGATGGAACTGAATATCCCTACTGGAAGAATAAGATGCGCATGCATCCTGAAGCCATTGATGTCGACCTATGGTATGTCGTCAAGAATGGCGTTCCCAAGGCTGGTGAAGGTGTCACCGCTGCTGATGTCAAGAAGTTCCTTCAACTGGACTCCACTACCAAGAACATCATCTGTGGTCATCTGACCAAAGGACAGTATGGCCGTGTGAGTGCTTTGGAAACATCTACTAGTCTGGGACTGGCTCTCCAAGGTCAACAAAGGCGTCTCAACATAGAGAGATCAGAGAATCAGTGTCCTTCGCAACCTCTTCAACCGCTTCAAGAGAAATGACAATGAGAGTGTCCAGCTTGTTGGGTAACGTAGCAATAATTCAAAATTTTCCTACGTGTCACCAAGATCTATCTATGGAGTCATCTAGCAATGAGGGAGGAGTGGATCTACATACCCTTGTAGATCGCGCGCGGAAGCATTCAAGAGAACGGGGTTGATGGAGTCGTACTCGTCATGATCCAAATCACCGATGATCCTAGCGCCGAACGGACGGCACCTCCGCGTTCAACACACGTACGGAGCAGCGACGTCTCCTCCTTCTTGATCCAGCAAGGGGGAGGAGAGGTTGATGGAGATCCAGCAGCACGACGGCGTGGTGGTTGAAGTAGCGGGATTCCAACAGGGCTTCGCCAAGCGCTGCGGGAGGAGGGAGATGTGTCATGGGAGGGAGAGGGAGGCGCCAGGGCTTAGGTGTTGCTGCCCTCCCTTCCCCCCACTATATATAGGGCCAAGGGAGAGGGGGGGGCGTAGCCTTGGCCCTTCCTCCAAGGAAGGGTGCGGCCAAGGGAGGAGTCCCTCCTCCCCAAGGCACCTCGGAGGTGCCTTCCCCCTTTAGGACTCTTCCTTTCCCTCTTCTCTTGGCGCATGGGCCTCTTGGGGCTGGTGCCCTTGGCCCATATAGGCCAAGGTGCACCCCCTACAGCCCATGTGCACCCCCGGGGCAGGTGGCCCCACCCGGTGGACCCCCGGGACCCTTCCGGTGGTCCCGGTACAATACCGGTGACCCCGAAACTTGTCCCGATGGCCGAAATAGCACTTCCTATATATAATTTTTTACCTCCGGACCATTCCGGAACTCCTCGCGATGTTCGGGATCTCATCCGGGACTCCGAACAACTTTCGGGTTACCACATACTAATATCTCTATAACCCTAGCGTCACCGAACCTTAAGTGTGTAGACCCTACGGGTTCGGGAGACATGCAGACATGACCGAGATGACTCTTCGGTCAATAACCAACAGCGGGATCTGGGTACCCATGTTGGCTCCCACATGTTCCACGATGATCTCATCGGATGAACCACGATGTCAAGGACTTAATCAATCCCGTATACAATTCCCTTTGTCTAGCGGTACGATACTTGCCCGAGATTCGATCGTCGGTATCCCGATACCTTGTTCAATCTCGTTACCGGCAAGTCTCTTTACTCGTTCCGTAACACATCATCTCGTGATCAACTCCTTGATCACATTGTGCACATTATGATGATGTCCTACCGAGTGGGCCCAGAGATACCTCTCCGTTTACACGGAGTGACAAATCCCAGTCTCGATTCGCGCCAACCCAACAGACACTTTCGGAGATACCTGTAGTGTACCTTTATAGCCACCCAGTTACGTTGTGACATTTGGCACACCCAAAGCACTCCTACGGTATCCGGGAGTTGCACAATCTCATGGTCTAAGGAAATGATACTTGACATTAGAAAAGCTTTAGCATACGAACTACATGATCTTGTGCTAGGCTTAGGATTGGGTCTTTGTCCATCACATCATTCTCCTAATGATGTGATCCCATTATCAATGACATCCAATGTCCATGGTCAGGAAACCGTAACCATCTATTGATCAATGAGCTAGTCAACTAGAGGCTTACTAGGGACATGGTGTTGTCTATGTATCCACACATGTATCTGAGTTTCCTATCAATACAATTCTAGCATGGATAATAAACGATTATCATGAACAAGGAAATATAATAATAATCAATTTATTATTGCCTCTAGGGCATATTTCCAATAGTCTCCCACTTGCACTAGAGTCAATAATCCAGTTCACATTGCTATGTGACTAACACTCAAGGTCACATCCCCATGTGACTAACACCCAAAGAGTTTACTAGAGTCAATAATCTAGTTCACATTACCATGTGATCAACACTTGATGAGTTCCGGGTTTGATCATGTTATGCTTGTGAGAGATGTTATAGTCAATGGGTCTGAATCTTTCAGATCTGTATGTACTTCGCAAATTTCTTATGTCATCTTGTAGATTCAACTACTACGCTACATTTGGAGCTATTCCAAATAAATATTCTACTATACGAATCCAGTTTACTACTCAGAATAATCTGGATTAGTGTCAAAGTTTGCATCGGCGTAACCCTTTACGACGAACTCTTTTACCACCTCCATAATTGAGAAAATTCCTTAGTCCACTCGTTACTAAGGATAACTTTGACCGCTGTCCTGTGATCCATACTTAGATCACTCTTGTACCCCTTGACTGACTCATGGCAAGGCACATTTCAGGTGCGGTACACAGCATAGCATACTGTAGAGAGCCTATGATAAAAGCATAGGGGACGACCTTCGTCCTTCCTCTTTCTTCTGTTGTGGTCGAGCTTTAAGTCTTAACTTCATACCTTACAACTCAGGCAAGAACTCCTTCTTTGACTGATCCATCTTGAACACCTTCAAGATCATGTAGGTATGTGCTCATTTGAAAGTACCATTAAGCGTTTTGATCTATCCTTATAGATCTTGATGCTCAATGTTTAAGTAGCTTAATCCGAGCTTTCCATTGAAAAATACTTTCCAAATAACCCTATATGCTTTCCAGAAATTCTACGTCATTTCTGATCAACAATATGTCAACATATATTTATCAGAAATTCTATAGTGCTCCCACTCACTTCTTTGGAAATACAAGTTTCTCATAAACTTTGTATACACCCAAAATCTTTGATCATCTCATCAAAGCATACATTCCAACTCCGAGATGCTTACTCCAGTCCTTAGAAGGATTGCTGGAGCTTTGCATACTTATTAGCATCTTTCAGGATTGCAAAACCTTCCGGTTGTATCACATACAACCTTTCCTCAAGAAAATCATCGAGGAAACAATGTTTTTGACATCCTATTTGCAAGATTTCATAAATAATGCAGTAATCGCTAATATAATTCCAACAGACTCTTAGCATCGCTACGAGTGAGAAAAGTCTCATCATAGTCAACTCCTTGAACTTGTCGGAAAGAACTTAACGACAAGTCGAGCTTTCTTAATGGTGATACTTACCATCATTGTTCGTCTTCCTTTTAAAATCCATCTGTACTCAATAGCCTTACGACCATCGAGTCGTTCTGCCAAAGTCTACACTTTGATTTCATACATGGATCCTCTCTCGGATTTTATGGCCTCGAGCCATTTATCGGAATCCGGGCCCACCATCGCTTCTCCATGGCTCGTAGGTTCATTGTTGTCTAGCAACATGACTTCCAAGACAGGATTACGTACCACTCTGAAGTAGTACGCATCCTTGTCATCCTACGAGGTTTGGGAGTGACTTGATCCGAAGTCTCATGATCAATATCATAAGCTTCCACCTCAATTGGTGTAGGTGCCACAGGAACAACTCCTGTGCCCTGCCACACACTAGTTGAAGAGACGGTTCAATAACCTCATCAAGTCTCCACCATCCTCCCACTCAATTCTTTCGAGAGAAACTTTTCCTCGAGAAAGGACCCGATTCTAGAAACAAGCCCTTATTGCTTTCGAATCTGAGATAGGAGGTATACCCAACTGTTTTGGGTGTCCTATGAAGATGCATTTATCCGCTTTGGGTTCGAGCTTATCAGCCTGAAACTTTTTCACAGCAGCCCCAAACTTTTAAGAAATGACAGCTTAGGTTTCTCTAAAGAGTGAATTCCATTTTTTACCTTGTAGTTGTACATTTGTGACACATATTACCCTATTTAGCAGAACTTTTATCGAAATGTCAGATTTTGGAGACTTTTAACACGGTTTTACCCCAGTTTTACATTTTGTCTGTTTATGGTCGATAGGATCGGCATGTTGCGTCATTGATTTGTAAAAAAAACTGTAAGGATCGGAGGGCATCATTGGCGATCTTGTCCAAGCTTCTCTTGTCTATATGTTCCACTCCTTGTGGCCGTCCACATGTTTTTGGATACAGGGCGTCACCTCACACCTTACCTGATGGACACGCATCAAAAAACAAGGGTCCAAAGATTTCAAAAGGGGTATTCTAGACGAATTTTCACTCGAAGGGGTAATTAATGTCACAAATGTATAAATATGGGGTAAAAAGTGGAATTCACTCTTCTCTAAACCATAGTTCATATGGTGTCATCTCATCGGAATTACGTGGTGCCCTATTTAAAGTGAATGTGGTTGTCTCTAATGCCTAACCCATAAACTATCGTGGTAATTCGATAAGAGACATCATGGTATGCATCATATCCAATAGGGTGCAATTATGATGTTCGGACACACCATCACACTATGGTGTTCCAGGCTGTATTAGTTGTGAAACAATTTCCACAATGTCTTAATTCTATGCCAAACTCGTAATTCAGATATTCATCTCTATGATCATATCATAGATATTTTATCCTCTTGTCACGACGATCTTTCAACTTCACACTAAAATTACTTGAACCTTTCAATAATTCAGACTCGTGATTCATTGTCACACCCTAGCTAGTCATGCATTAGAGTGTTGCATCATGTTTACTCTTTCATCAGAAACTTGAAATGGGGATCTGTGAAACCCTCAGAATCATTTTGAAAATGACCCAAATAAAAATTTCTCCAAAAGGGTCCAAGAAAATGCTCATGTTGATCTCTGAAAATATTGGACAGAGATAAAAATCAAACCAATATTTTTAGTGGCTCATGGACATTTATTTTGGGCATTTGGAATTAATGCATAAATATTTGCTTTGGAAATATATTTCTATATATATTAATATATGTCCAAATATTATGCCAATTATAAAGGAGCTCTGGAATAATATATCTAGCCCCTGAAAAATTTGGCATAAGTTAAATAAATGATTTAATATATTATTTAAATTAAAACAAATGTCAGAAATTAGAAAACAGAAAAATAAATAAAGGGAGAAACTTACCTGGGCTCCTCCCTGTGCAGCCCAGCCAGCTCGCCGGCCCAGCCAGCAGGCGGCCCAGCCCGCCTCCCTCCTCTGTCGTCTTCGTCCCAACAGAGGGAGGGGAGTGTGGCCGGCGCGCGCGCGCCACCGCGCCACGCCACCTCTCTCCCTGCCTGCCTGCCCTCCCCTCCTCGCCTCGATGCCCTGGACGACGCCACGCCTCCCCCCTGCTCTCTCTCACTCTCCCTCGGCTCTCCCCTCCTCTCCCTCGCTCTCTCTCTCACACGGCCGAACACCACCATCGCCGCCGTTCGCCATAGCAGCCGACTCCGGCCACCCCTCGCTCCCCCGACTAGCTCAGGAGCTCCGCCTCGACCTCCTCTTCCTCCCCACCGCTCCACGGGTCTCCGGAAGCCCTGCATCGCCGTCACGTCGCCGTTCCCCTCCTCGGACTCCGACCACCGTCGCCGTCGATTCGCCGTCTCCAGCGCGTCCCCGAGCCCGCTTCGACGCCCACTGCAACCGCGGTGAGCTACGCCACCGTTTACCCCTCTTCTCCCCCTCGTTCCCTCACCACAGCCTCCTCCCCACCACGGCCGAACCTCCGCCGTCGCCGAGCTCGCCGTCGACGCAGCTCCGGTGACCATTTGGTCACCCCGACGAGTCCAACGAGTTCGTAAGGCTCCGTAGAGCATCCCTAGCGCCTCGCTTAGCTCGCCTTCGAGCTCCAACCCCGTTTCCGTGCACGACCGAACTCCGGCGGCCGCAGCCGAGCTCGCCGCCGTCGACTCCGGCCACCTCAGGCCCGGCCACCACCACCGTTCGACGCGCGGGAGCAAGGGCTCTCCAACGAGCCCAAGCACAGCCTCGCCCGTGCCCTGTAGCGCGATCCCGCATCACGCCGCCGTCTCGGACCTCGCCGGCGTCATGTCGCCGGTGGGGTTTGACTTGTCCGACCTGGGGTTTGACCCCCCAGGGTCACTGACGCGTGGGCCCCGTCGGCCAGGTGGACATCATTAGCGCTAACCACTGTTAGTTAACCCCCTGACACTGACCAGTGGGCCCCAGCGCCACTAATTAGTAATTAGGATTAATTTAAATCTGTTTAACCCCCCTGTCACTGACGTGTGGGCCCCACACGTCAGGTTTGACCTCAGCCAGCCGCAGTTGACCACTGACGTCATGCTGACGTCATGCTGGCGCAATAATTATATTTCTGGATTTAAATTAAATCAGGAAATTCCAGAATATTATTTAAACTTCAAAAATTCATAACTTTTATTCTGTAACTCCAAATTGGACAAATTATATATGAAAAATGATCAGAAAAATCCAATCTATCCATCTGTACTATTTTCATGCATGATCAAACAAGTTAAATTGATGTTTCAAGCAGAACAAGGAAAAGCACTTTAAAAGGCCATATTTGAATTTGAAATTTGAATCCTTGATTCAAATTTGTTCAAACCCTTCTGGTTTTAGTTGCATTAGCCCAACACACTCATATTGCCATGTTTCATGCATGCATCATATTGTTGCACATTGTTTGGTGATGGTTGTGTATCGATGTCCCTTGCGACAGGTTCTGCCTCCGAGGAGTACCGTGATTACCCTAATGAAGAATCGTATCCGTGCATCGAACCATCAGGCAAGCAACCAACCATTTGATCATATCGATACAATCCCATGTTCTCGCTCCTGCTCTCTTTTACTGCATTAAGACAACGCGATTCAAACTGCTGTGTGCTACGGTAGTTGAACCCATTTCCTCTGCATGACCTGTCATTGCCACAGTAACTAGATGAAACCCACTAGCATGTGTAGGAGTTGATTGAGCCCTATGTATGTGTTGTTCCTACCTTGCTATGCCTGCTATGCTTAGAGTCGTGTCAGGTCTGGTTCATCTGGGTGATGGGCTAGAGTGAAATGATTATGTCGGTAATGAGAGTGGTGTGGTGAACACGATTTGGTAAAGGTATCGATGAGAGGCCATGTAGGAGTACATGGTGGGTTGTTTCATTGAAGCCGACCTTAAGCACTGAGATCTGTATGTGTGATTTAAGAATCAGCTACTACCATGCATTGGGCCCGAAACCAATGGACCCTCTCGACTTCTTATTCACCTTAGTTCTCCGTCCAGGAGTTGCAAGTAGTTTCTGGTGTTTGTAGCCTACTGGAGGCCGTGGACAGCGCTGACCGTAGGGGTGGGCTGTGATGCGGTAGGTACGTGGCCGGGTGTACCGAATACCCGTTAGGTATCTCGGGAACCCTGTTCACATCGTTCGGGGCCGTATGGGAAACCTCGGCCGGACTCCCTGCGGATGGAACCTGAATAGGCGATAAACCTGGACTGGAGGCTTAGGTGATTAGGTAGGTCGTGGCCGACACCCACGTTGGGCTTCCGCTTGAAGGTTGCCGAGTACATGTCGTGTAAACGACGGTAAGTGGTGAGAGCGTGTATGAAGAAGTACCCCCTGCAGGGTTAACATGATCTATTCGAATAGCCGCGTCCGCGGTAAAGGACTACTTGGTTGCCTATACAGTTCATAGACAAGTAAATGAAAACTGTTAAAAACCTCAAGATAAGTGTGAGTGCCGAGGATGGCTCTTCCGTAGGAAGACGGAGGCGGATCCTCGGTAGTGTATTGAAGTGGTGAGTAGTGGACTCGTGTGCGCAAAACCATTTCAAGTTGGAGTATCGTAGGTTAGCCTAGCCAAGAGTCAATGCATGTATGTAGGATCTGATGTAAGTCTTGCTGAGTACCTTTGTACTCATGTTGCTATAATCTACATTTTTACAGAAGACGCTGCAACCCCTTCTGATGGGTTCTATGTAGACGTTGACATCAACGAGTAGGCTAAAGACCCAGGTGGTGACCCTGAGCTTGTGAAGGACCACGTAGTATAGCTAGGCTTTCCAAGCCTCTTTTATTTTACTAGTTGTCTGTACTCAGACAAGTTACTTTCGCTGCTGGTTTGTATGACTGTATGACTTGTATGTGGGGTCGTGAGACCCGTACCTTTGTGTATGTTATGTATGGCTCACCGAGCCTTAAATAAAGTACTTGTGTCATAGAGTCATGTTGTGATGCTTCGTTGTATTTGCACATATCGAGCATATTGTGTGTATGATTGAAATGCTTGGTATGTGTGGGATCTGACTATCTAGTTGTTTATCTTTGGTAGCCTCTCTTACCGGGAAATGTCTCCTATTGTTACCGCTGAGCCATGGTAGCTTGCTACTGCTCTGGAACACTTAGGCTGGCCGGCATGTGTCCTTCTTCGTTCCTGTGTCTGTCCCTTCGGGGAAATGTCACGCTTTGAGTACCGGAGTCCTGTTAGCCCGCTACAGCCCGGTTTACCGGAGTCCTGCTAGCCCAGTGCTATAGCCCGGACCCACTTGCTGATGACCGACACGTTCGAAGCTGGGTCATGGATGCCTGTCCCTGTAAGTCTGTGCCACTTTGGGTTTACGACTAGTCATGTCAGCCCGGGCTCTTTATCATATGGATGCTAGCGACACTATCATATACGTGAGCCAAAAGGCGCAAACGGTCCCGGGAAAAGGTAAGACGACACCCGTGGGGATACCGTGCGTGAGGCCGCAAAGTGATATGAGGTGTTACCAGCTAGATCGATGTGACATCGAGTCGGGGTCCTGACAGCGTTGGCATCAGAGCCGGACTGCCTGTAGGTTCTCCAAGCCAAACTGGTCGATGTTGAGTCTAGAAATTCTTTAGGTATATGTAGGGGAATTGTTTGTGGGTTGGAACGTAAGGCTCTTTTTACTCCTTATACCTTATGACTTTCTGATCTGAGTCAGTCCATTCTTCCACCGGGGGTTAAGGAATTAGGATCTGTTCTCTCTATCAGGATCACGTGTTACTAATCAGTAGTACCTTATAAGTTTGATGGATACAAGCCTAGTTCAGTTCTACTACCACATTATGTTGTTAGAATGGATCCAGAACTTTGATATGATGATGTTGAGTGTGTATGAAATCCTTTGTCAAATGTCTCAAAATCCTTCTTGAGCATTTACAGCTGTTATGCTGCCGAAATTTCGCTAGAAATTCTAATGCCTTTGCATTATGATTGTGCTTTCAGATGGCCACTCGCGACCTTAATCAAGTGGTTCGCCTGACTCGATGCCTAGATGTACCCGGCCATACTGCCAAGTTGGTCAGGGTAATGACTGAGGCTGGATACCGCTGGTATCCTGAGTACACGGTCGAAGAGCAATTCCGAGACTTTAATCAAAGCCAGTATCTCTGCACTGTCAGGATATTTCCATCTTATCCTGGATCCACCGAGCCTCTTCACTGCTCCTATGGACTCGGGATTACTATTGAGATGGCTGTGCAGGACGCCGCCTACTCTATGATGACCATTATGCGAGTCAGATCTGGTATATTTCGGGACTCTGATTTCCGGTATATGCCAGGATCACTTCCGGGAGCACAAGGGTATCTCCAGGCTATTTATGCTGACCCCACTCAGGAGGATTCACGGACTCGCACCACTGCTGAGATGCTCGAGGATAAGGACCGTGAAAATCGGGCCTTGAGGTTAGAGCTCTTCAATACCCGTGCTGACCACTGGGCCACTTTGACTCGGTTCGCACCGGCGGTGCAAGCTGGATTCTCAGATATGCGCGATCTCTATCCTGTGAGGTCTGCTCTGCCAGACGTGATGGTTTGGCGTGATGTAGGAGGCATCACCCCACCTCGCGGTCCCCGCAGGCCACCGTCTGTTGGTCCAAGGCCTCATCCTAGCCCCTATGGTCCACAAGCTCCGCGAGATCGTCTGTTTCCGGATGATCATGTTGAGCTTCCAGGCTATGGAGGTGACTTTTACGAGGACTGCTACGGATCGGTCTGAGTTAGTGGTAGTATCACTAGTTCGCACTAGCTGTGTCGTCTATCGTCCCGCGTGACTTGTGGGATATGACCTAGTTGTACTCTTTCCGGAGGTGTAGAAGAATAATGTATAGGAGCTTGGAATGCCTCCGATGAGATGTAATCCTTTTCTCACCGTAATAGTACTTTGTTTGGTCTTGTACTAAACCCTGTATGGTGTGTATGACGATGGAATAAAAGAAGCAGTTTCTGTTTTTACCATGTCATACGGATGATCATCTTGCATTTCGAGTTATTCCTTACATTCTGTATCCTATGTCGGAATTTTATCATTCTGACTAAATCATTGTCTTGTTACCTAGGATGGTCAACACGCGCGCTAACCCTGCTTCTCAAGAGCAGGCCGAAGGCAGTGAAGGCAGAAATGAAAATCTGCCTCATCCTCCTTCACTAGCCGAGGTTATGATGGAAGCTGAGAGAAACAAGCGGGAGACCAACCGTTTGTTGGAGCGTATTGAACAGAACACGGCACACCATCAGAGGACTAACGTGGTGTCACTC
>NC_041380.1:326432603-326497861 GCF_002162155.2 Triticum dicoccoides | reverse complement strand
TGCGCAAAACCATTTCAAGTTGGAGTATCGTAGGATAGCCTAGCCAAGAGTCAAAGCTGGCTTGCTGCAATAACTCCACCAACCCTTCTTGATACTAAGCATGTATGTAGGATCTGATGTAAGTCTTGCTGAGTACCTTTGTACTCATGTTGCTATAATCTACATTTTTACAGAAGACGCTGCAACCCCTTCTGATGGGTTCTATGTAGACGTTGACATCAACGAGTAGGCTAAAGACCCAGGTGGTGACCCTGAGCTTGTGAAGGACCTTGTAGTATAGCTAGGCTTCCCAAGCCTCTTTTATTTTACTAGTTGTCTGTACTCAGACAAGTTACTTCCGCTGCTGGTTTGTATGACTGTATGACTTGTATGTTGGGTCGTGAGACCCGTACCTTCGTGTATGTTATGTATGGCTTCCTGAGCCTTAAATAAAGTACTTGTGTCGTAGAGTCATGTTGTGATGCTTCGTTGTATTTGCACATATTGAGCATATTGTGTGTATGATTGAAATGCTTGGTATGTGTGGGATCTGACTATCTAGTTGTTTATCTTTAGTAGCCTCTCTTACCGGGAAATGTCTCCTAGTGTTACCGCTGAGCCATGGTAGCTTGCTACTGCTCTGGAACACTTAGGCTGGCCGGCATGTGTCCTTCTTCGTTCCTGTGTCTGTCCCTTCGGGGAAATGTCACGCTTTGAGTACCGGAGTCCTATTAGCCCGCTACAGCCCGGTTTACCGGAGTCCTGCTAGCCCAGTGCTACAGCCCGGACCCACTTGCTGATGACCGACACATTCGAAGCTGGGTCATGGATGCCTGTCCCTGTAAGTCTGTGCCACTTTGGGTTTACGACTAGTCATGTCAGCCCGGGCTCTTTATCATATGGATGCTAGCGACACTATCATATACGTGAGCCAAAAGGCGCAAACGGGTTCCGGGCAAAGGTAAGGCGACACCCGTGGGGATACCGTGCGTGAGGCCGCAAAGTGATATGAGGTGTTACCGGCTAGATCGATGTGACATCGAGTCGGGGTCCTGACAGCGTTGGCATCAGAGCCGGACTGCCTGTAGGTTCTCCAAGCCAAACTGGTCGATGTTGAGTCTAGAAATTCTTTAGTTATATGTAGGGGAATTGTTTGTGGGTTGGAACGTAAGGCTCTTTTTACTTCTTTATCTTATGACATTCTGATCTGAGTCAGTCCATTCTTCCACCGGGGGTTAAGGAATTAGGACCTATTCTCTCTAACAGGATCACGTGTTACTAATCAGTAGTACCTTATAAGTTTGATGGATACAAGCCTAGTTCAGTTCTACTACCACATTATGTTGTTAGAATGGATTCAGAACTTTGATATGATGATGTTGAGGGTGTACGAAATCCTTTGTCAAATGTCTCAAATCCTTCTTGAGCATTTACAGCTGTTATGCTGCCGAAATTTTGCTAGAAATTCTAATGCCTTTGCATTATGATTGCGCTTTCAGATGGCCACTCGCGACCTCAATCAAGTGGTTCGCCTGACTCGATGCCTAGATGTACCCGGCCATACTGCCAAGTTGGTCAGGGTAATGACTGAGGCTGGATACCGCTGGTATCCTGAGTACACGGTCGAAGAGCAATTCCGAGACTTTAATCAAAGCCAGTATCTCTGCACTGTCAGGATATTTCCATCTTATCCTGGATCCACCGAGCCTCTTCACTGCTCTTATGGACTCGGGGTTACCATTGAGATGGCTGTGCAGGACGCCGCCTACTCTATGATGACCATTATGCGAGTCAGATCTGGTATATTTCGGGACTCTGATTTCCGGTATATGCTAGGATCACTTCCGGGAGCACAAGGGTATCTCCAGGCTATTTATGCTGACCCCACTCAGGAGGATTCACGGACTCGCACCACTGCTGAGATGCTCGAGGATAAGGACCGTGAAAATCGGGCCTTGAGGTTAGAGCTCTTCAATACCCGTGCTGACCACTGGGCCACTTTGACTCGGTTCGCACCGGCGGTGCAAGCTGGATTCTCAGATATGCGCGATCTCTATCCTGTGAGGTCTGCTCTGCCAGACGTGATGGTTTGGCGTGATGTAGGAGGCATCACCCCACCTCGCGGTCCCCGCAGGCCACCGTCTGTTGGTCCAAGGCCTCATCCTAGCCCCTATGGTCCACAAGCTCCGCGAGATCGTCTGTTTCCGGATGATCATGTTGAGCTTCCAGGCTATGGAGGTGACTTCTACGAGGACTACTACGGATCGGTCTGAGTTAGTGGTAGTATCACTAGTTCGCACTAGCTGTGTCCTCTATCGTCCCGCGTGACTCGTGGGATATGACCTAGTTTGTACTCTTTCCGGAGGTGTAGAAAAATAATGTATAGGAGCTTGGAATGCCTCCGATGAGATGTAATCCTCTTTTCACCGTAATAGTACTTTGTTTGGTCTTGTACTAAACCCTGTATGGTGTGTATGACGATGGAATAAAGAAGCAGTTTCTGTATCTACCATGTCATACGGATGATCATCTTGCATTTCGAGTTATTCCTTACATTTCTATCCTTTGTCGGAATTTTATCATTCTGACTAAATCATTGTCTTGTTTACCTAGGATGGTCAACACACGCGCTAACCCTGCTTCTCAAGAACAGGCCGAAGGCAGTGAAGGTAGGAATGAAAATCTGCCTCATCCTCCTTCCCTAACCGAGGTTATGATGGAAGCTGAGAGAAACAAGCGGGAGACCAACCGTTTGTTGGAGCGTATTGAACAGAACACGGCACACCATCAGAGGACTAACGTGGTGTCACTCAGTGATTTTATCAAATTACATCCACCCACGTTCCACCACTCCGTCGAGCCTCTCGACGCTGATGACTGGCTTCGCAGTATTGCTCACAAACTGCGTTCCGCGCTGGTAGCGGAGGCTGACAAGGTCACCTTTGCTGCATATCATCTTGAAGGCCCCGCCAGTCTATGGTGGGAAAATTATGGAGCTATGCGCCCGGTGGGCCATGTCACTACTTGGGCTGAATTCAGCGAGGCTTTCCGTGAACATCACATTCCGGAGGGTCTCATGGACCGTAAACATGAAGAATTTTGCAGTTTCACCCAAGGCCGACTTTCTGTGGATGTTTACAGCAGGGAGTTCGGTAATCTCGCACGATATGCAACCGAGGAAGTTTCTACCGATGCCAAGAAGCAAGCAAGGTTCCGTAAGGGCCTTAGTCCTGAGCTTCGCCGCGACCTCCGTCTGCATGAGTGCACATCTTTTCAGAAACTTGTCAACAAAGCCATCAGTGCTGAAACTGGTCAGACTGACTATGACGCAACACGCAAGCATGGCCGTGACATGGGTTCCTCATCCGGTGCTGGTCCTCAGAAGCGCCGCGTGTGGGTGCCCAACACCGCCCTGCCACCCAGGTTCACACCGAGGCCATCTTTCCAGGCGCCTCGCCCTGTTCAACAGTCTGCACCGGCCAAGCCCTATGGGGGTCCAACTAACAATGCTCCTCCACGTACCAGTTCCGTGACTTGTTTCAAGTGTGGGGAATCTGGTCACTATATGCGTGAGTGTCCCCAGACCAACCCCAATCAATCTGCTAAAGCTGTTGGCCGTGGCAAGCCGACAGGAAAAGTATTCCACGCCAAGCCGGTCACCGCCTCACGTGGCCATGTCAACTGTATCTCTGCCGAAGAAGCTCAAGAGGATCCCAACGTCGTTCTCGGTACGCTTCTTGTCAATTGCCACCCGGCATCTGTTCTTTTCGATACAGGAGCCTCTCATTCTTTTATATCTGAAAATTATGCTCGTTTGCATAACGTCGCATTCGGTGATATGCCAACCTCTATGGTAATTCAAACTCCGGGATCCAAATGGCAAACTTCTAGAGTAAGCCATGGAAATGAAATCCAAGTCGACAGACTTGTTTTCCTTGCCTCTTTGATAGCCCTTAAATTTTCAGATATTAATATCATTTTGGGTATGGACTGGATGTCAGCTCATCATGCCAAAATTGATTGCTTCTCTAGGACTGTTCAACTCACTCACCCTTCGGGCAAGATAGTCAATGTCTTGACCCAATTAGCCAAGCGACAATTATATTCTCTTAACGCCAGCCCTTTGCCAGACCTTGAGGACGTTCCGGTAGTCCGTGACTTTCCGGATGTCTTTCCAGAGGAATTGCCAGGTGTTCCACCTGACAGGGATGTTGAGTTTGTAATAGACCTCATTCCAGGAACCGTTCCGATTGCTAGAAGACCTTATAAAATGGCACCCCTAGAACTAGCCGAGCTTAAGAAACAACTCGATGAGTCCTTGAAAAAGGGTTTCATCCGACCTAGCTCTTCTCCGTGGGCTTGCCCCGTCCTATTCGTCAAGAAGAAGGATGGTACGGACCGGATGGTTGTAGATTACCGACCTGTCAATTTGGTCACAATCAAGAACAAATATCCACTTCCCAGGATCAACGACCTGTATGATCAGCTCGCTGGATCCTCAGTCTTCTCCAAGATGGATTTGAGGTTGGGCTACCATCAAATCAAAATCAGAAACGGGGACATTCCTAAAACGGCCTTTGTTACTCGTTATGGCCAATACGAGTACACCGTCATGTCCTTCGGTTTAACCAACGCTCCAGCCACCTTTTCTCGGTTAATGAACTCAATCTTCATGGAGTATTTGGATAGATTTGTTGTAGTTTACCTCGATGATATACTCATCTACTCCAAGAACGAGGAAGAACATGCCGAACATCTAAGGCTAGTGTTGTAGAAACTTCGAGAGCATCGCCTTTATGCTAAATTTTCTAAATGTGAATTCTGGTTGCCAGAAGTGACCTATCTGGGTCATGTAATATCTGGTAAAGGTATTGCTGTCAACCCTGAGCAAGTTCAAGCCGTCCTTAACTGGACTCCACCTGAATCGGTCAAGCAAGTTCGGAGTTTTCTAGGCTTAGCGAGCTATTGTCGTCGCTTTGTCGAGAACTTCTCCAAGGTTGCCAAACCTCTAACCGAACTCCTCAAGAAAGATAAGAAGTTCGAGTGGACTCCACAATGTGAGCACAGCTTTCAGGAACTGAAAAGACGCCTGACTTCTGCTCCCGTACTGGTACCGCCAGACTTCTCCAAGGATTTTGTTATCTACTGCGACGCCTCGCGACAAGGACTAGGTTGCATTCTCATGCAAGATCGACACGTAATTGCCTACGCTTCACGGCAATTGCACCCACACGAGGAGAATTATCCTACTCATGATCTAGAGCTTGCAGCTGTAGTCTATGCACTTAAGACCTGGAGACATTACCTCCTCGGTAATCATTGCGAAATATTCACTGATCACCAAAGTTTGAAGTACATCTTCACCCAACCGGATCTGAACCTCAGGCAAAGACGTTGGGTTGAATTGATCACAGATTTCGATTTAGGAATAACCTACACCCCAGGGAAAGCCAACGTCATGGCTGATGCGCTAAGTCGAAAATCTTATTGTAACAACCTGATGTTACAACAAAGTCAACCGCTTCTCCATGAGGAATTTCGGAAGCTTAACCTTCACATTGTTCCTCAAGGTTTTCTTTCCACCTTGGTGGCAAAACCTACCCTCACGGATCAGATTATCAAGGCACAGAAGGTAGATCCGGGAATCTCCCGCATCAAGAGAAACATTCGGAAAGGAATTGCGAATTGCTTCTCCATTAATGATCAAGGGGTCGTATACTTCGGGAATCGACTAGTGGTTCCCAAAGTGCGAAACCTGAGGCGTTTGATCCTTAAGGAAGCTCATGAATCTCCTCTCACCATTCATCCCGGTAGCACTAAGATGTATCAGGACCTACGCCAGAGGTTCTGGTGGACTAGGATGAAGAGAGAAATTGCTCAGTATATTGCAAATTGCGACGTCTGTCGTCGTGTAAAAGCAGAGCACCAACGGCCTGCTGGCACCCTTCAACCCTTAGCTATTCCTGAATGGAAATGGGATAAAATTGGTATGGATTTCATTACCGGTTTTCCCAGGACCAAGAGAGGGAATAATGCTATCTTCGTCGTTGTCGATCGTCTTTCCAAAGTAGCCCATTTCTTACCTGTTCGTGAGAGTATAACCGCTAGTCAGCTGGCAGACTTATACATCTCCCGAATAGTGTCCCTCCATGGTGTTCCTTTGGAAATTAACTCGGATCGAGGAAGTCTTTTCACCTCTCGATTTTGGGAAAGTTTCCAAAATGCTATGGGAACCCGTCTCTCCTTTAGCACCGCCTTCCACCCTCAGTCGAGTGGTCAAGTGGAACGCGTCAACCAGATTCTAGAAGACATGCTTCGAGCCTCTGTTATCTCATTCGGAATGGACTGGGAGAAGTGCCTTCCATTTGCCGAATTCGCTTACAACAACAGCTATCAATCTAGCTTGGGTAAAGCCCCTTTTGAAGTTCTCTATGGACGACAGTGTCGAACACCCCTTAACTGGTCAGAGACCGGGGAAAGACAATTCTTTGGCCCGGATATGATTCAGGAAGCAGAAGAACAAGTTCGCATCATTCGTGAAAAGTTGAAAACAGCCCAATCTCGTCAAAAGAGTCAATATGACCGAAAACATAAGGCTATGACTTTCGAGGTTGACGAGAAGGCTTATCTTCGGGTCACCCCTCTGAAGGGAACCCATCGTTTCGGTATCAAAGGCAAATTGGCTCCTCGTTACATTGGACCTTTTCGCATTCTCGCCAAACGAGGAGAAGTTGCCTACCAGTTGGAACTACCTCCGCACCTCTCCAGAGTCCACGATGTCTTCCACGTTTCTCAACTCAGGCGTTGCTTCTCGGATCCTATCCGTGGAGTGGACCACGAAACGCTTGATCTCCAAGATAATCTTACATATCGAGAGTACCCCATTCGTATCCTCGATCAGGCCGAGCGTATCACCCGACGTCAGAGCATCAAGTTCCTCAAAGTACAATGGTCGCACCATTCTGAGGATGAAGCAACCTGGGAAAGGGAGGATCGTCTTCGACTTGAGTATCCCGCCTTCTTCCCGGAGGAACCCAAATCTCGGGACGAGATTCTTTTGAGTGGGGGTGAGTTGTCACACCCTAGCTAGTCATGCATTAGAGTGTTGCATCATGTTTACTCTTTCATCAGAAACTTGAAATGGGGATGACAGAACCCCCAGTCCCCTCTGAAACCAACTAGGGTTTACTAAAAACTTTTTCAATGAACCTGAAATGCCCTTCTAAAATGCCCATCATTTTTGTCTTGGTTCAGAACCCCTGCCAAAAGTGGTGCACATTTTCCTAGGCCATCTTAGGGTTTTTGAATTAAATCATAAATATTTGAATTTGGGCATTTAAAATTATATAAAATATTTAAATGCTCAAATACCTCCAAACTAAAATGTTTCATGTTGGAAATAATCCAACTATGGACCAGGAGTAATTTGGTGATTTTTGAAGTTGCCTAGGTATTTTATTAAATTCAACAAAGTTGCAGATAT
The DNA here is from genome assembly GCF_002162155.2 of Triticum dicoccoides. Taxonomy (NCBI): domain Eukaryota; kingdom Viridiplantae; phylum Streptophyta; class Magnoliopsida; order Poales; family Poaceae; genus Triticum; species Triticum dicoccoides. The sequence goes on along the minus strand of NC_041380.1, from coordinate 326,490,399 downwards.
ATTAAAAAAGGAAACAGAAACAGGAAAAAAGGGGAAACTTACCTGGCGCCACCGCAGGCCCACCAGCCAGCCCACCTGGCCGGCCCAGCCCGGCCACCGCTCCAGCGAGCTGCTTGGCTCGCCAGGCAGGCAGCCAAGGTGCTCGGCGGCGGCACCGCAGCTCGCCACGCAGCTGCTCGCCGCCTCGCCGCCTCCCTCGCCCGGCTAACGCCGTGGATCGGCCTCCCTCTCTCCCCCGAACCCCCCAGACACCCCCTCTCCTCTCCAGCTCCTCCCCCTCGCACGCCCCAGCCATGGCCGACGCCATCGCCGCCACCCCCACGCCGTAGCCACGCCCTCCGTCCACCCCACGCCGTGCCACCGTGTCCAGGAGCTCCGCCGCTGTCTACTTCATCGAGCAGCCGAGCCCCGTGTGCTCGTGCGGCCCGAGACCACCGCACCGACCTCGCCCGAGCTCACCGTCGCCGGAGATCCCCTTCAACGCCGTCGCCGCCTCAGCTCGTCCCCGACCTCACCGGTGGCCTCTACGGGAGCGCTGTGAGCCTAGCTACTCCTCCGACCCTCTCTCTCTCATTCCTGAGCCGTGTAGCCACCGCACGAGGATCACACGCCCGCACCGCCGCGGACCTCGTCGCCGACGTGCTTCCGGCCAACTCCGGCCACCCCGACCTCAACGGACTCCGCCAAGAGCTGCGGTTTGTCCTCAGCTCCCCTCCGGTGGTCTCCGCGGCCCATTTGGTGGCCGAAATGGCCAAAACCACTCCCGCCGCCGCGTCGGGCTCGCCGGCGGCTAAACGCCGGTGCAGCCGACCCGGGTTTGACCACGGGTGGGCCCTGGTTGACTCCCCTGAGTCAATGACAGGTGGGGCCCAGCCCTGTTAATTAAACAGGATTAGTTTTAATTAAGTTTTAATTAAAATAATCACCCTGACATGCGGGACCCACTGTCAGGTTTGACCCAGACCTGTCCCGTTGACCTGCTGACGTCACACTGACGTCAGGCTGACGCAGTAATTGATTTTCTGGATTTAATTTAAATCAGGAAATTCCAGAATATAATTTAAACTTCAAAAATTCATAACTTTTATTCTGTAATTCCAAATTGGACAAATTATATATGAAAAATGATCAGAAAAATCCAATCTATCCATCTGTACTATTTTCATGCATGATCAAACAAGTTAAATTGATGTTTTAAGCAGAACAAGGAAAAGCACTTTAAAAGGCCATATTTGAATTTGAAATTTGAATCCTTGATTCAAATTTGTTCAAACCCTTCTGGTTTTAGTTGCATTAGCCCAATACACTCATTTTGCCATGTCTCATGCATGCATCATATTATTGCATACTGTTTGGTAATGTTTGTGTATCGGTGCTCTCTGCGGCAGGTTCTGTCTCCGAGGAGTACCGTGATTACCCTAACGAAGAACCGTATCAGTGCATCGAACCATCAGGCAAGCAACCAACCATTTGATCATATCGATACAATCCCATGTTCTCGCTCCTGCTCTCTTTTACTGCATTAAGACAACGCGTTTCAAACTGCTGTGTGCTACGGTAGTTGAACCCATTTCCTCTGCATAACCTTTCATTGCCACAGTAACTAGATGAAACCCACTAGCATGTGTAGGAGTTGATTGAGCCATATGTATGTGTTGTTCCTACCTTGCTATGCCTGCTATGCTTAGAGTCGTGTCAGGTCTGGTTCATCTGGGTGATGGGCTAGAGTGAAATGTTTATGTCAGTAATGAGAGTGGTGTGGTGAACACGATTTGGTAAAGGTATCGATGAGAGGCCATGTAGGAGTACATGGTGGGTTGTTTCATTGAAGCCGACCTTAAGCACTGAGATCTGTATGTGTGATTTAAGAATCAGCTACTACCATGCATTGGGCCCGAAACCAATGGACCCTCTCGGCTTCTTATTCACCCTAGTTCTCCGTCCAGGAGTTGCAAGTAGTTTCTGGTGTTTGTAGCCTACTGGAGGCCGTGGACAGCGCTGATCGTAGGGGTGGGCTGTGATGCGGTAGGTACGTGGCCGGGTGTACCGAATACCCGTTAGGTATCTCGGGAACCCTGTTCACATCGTTCGGGGCCGTATGGGAAACCTCGGCCGGACTCCCTGCGGATGGAACCTGAATAGGCGATAAACCTGGACTGGAGGCTTAGGTGGTTAGGTAGGTCGTGGCCGACACCCACGTTGGGCTTCCGCTTGAAGGTTGCCGAGTACATGTCGTGTAAACGACGGTAAGTGGTGAGAGCGTGTATGAAGAAGTACACCCCTGCAGGGTTAACATGATCTATTCGAATAGCCGCGTCCGCGGTAAAGGACTACTTGGTTGCCTATACAGTTCATAGACAAGTAAATGGAAACTACTAAAAGCCTCAAGATAAGAGTGAGTGCCGAGGATGGCTCTTCCGTAGGAAGACGGAGGCGGATCCTCGGTAGTGTATTGAATTGGTGAGTAGTGGACTCGTGTGCGCAAAACCATTTCAAGTTGGAGTATCGTAGGATAGTCTAGCCAAGAGTCAAAGCTGGCTTGCTGCAATAACTCCACCAACCCTTCTTGATACTAAGCATGTATGTAGGATCTGATGTAAGTCTTGCTGAGTACCTTTGTACTCATGTTGCTATAATCTACATTTTTACAGAAGACGCTGCAACCCCTTCTGATGGGTTCTATGTAGACGTTGACATCAACGAGTAGGCTAAAGACCCAGGTGGTGACCCTGAGCTTGTGAAGGACCTTGTAGTATAGCTAGGCTTCCCAAGCCTCTTTTATTTTACTAGTTGTCTGTACTCAGACAAGTTACTTCCGCTGCTGGTTTGTATGACTGTATGACTTGTATGTTGGGTCGTGAGACCCGTACCTTCGTGTATGTTATGTATGGCTTCCTGAGCCTTAAATAAAGTACTTGTGTCGTAGAGTCATGTTGTGATGCTTCGTTGTATTTGCACATATTGAGCATATTGTGTGTATGATTGAAATGCTTGGTATGTGTGGGATCTGACTATCTAGTTGTTTATCTTTAGTAGCCTCTCTTACCGGGAAATGTCTCCTAGTGTTACCGCTGAGCCATGGTAGCTTGCTACTGCTCTGGAACACTTAGGCTGGCCGGCATGTGTCCTTCTTCGTTCCTGTGTCTGTCCCTTCGGGGAAATGTCACGCTTTGAGTACCGGAGTCCTGTTAGCCCGCTACAGCCCGGTTTACCGGAGTCCTGCTAGCCCAGTGCTACAGCCCGGACCCACTTGCTGATGACCGACACGTTCGAATCTGGGTCATGGATGCCTGTCCCTGTAAGCCTATGCCACTTTGGGTTTACGACTAGTCATGTCAGCCCGGGCTCTTTATCATATGGATGCTAGCGACACTATCATATACGTGAGCCAAAAGGCGCAAACGGTTCCGGGCAAAGGTAAGGCGACACCCGTGGGGATACCGTGCGTGAGGCCGCAAAGTGATATGAGGTGTTACCGGCTAGATCGATGTGACATCGAGTCGGGGTCCTGACATTCATCAAGTAAATATACTCAACATCTACTCAAATCATCTGTGAATTAAGAACATAATGATATCCACTACATGCCTCAGCACTCAATGGACTGCACACATAAAAATGTATTACTTCCAACAAGTTGCTTTCTAGTTCCATTTTACTAAAAACGAGGCTTTCAGTCATCTTGCCCATGTGGTATGATTTGCATGTCTCAAGTGATTCAAAATCAAGTGAGTCCAAACGGTCCATTTGCATGGAGTTTCTTCATGCATATACACCAATAGACATGGTTCGCATGCCTCAAACTTTTCAAAAACGAGTGAGCCCAAAGATCCATTAGCATGGAGCTTCTTCATGCGTTTTATACCGATATGACTTACGTGGCAGTGCCACAAGTAGGTGGTACTATCATTACTATCTTTTGGCATGAACATGTGTATCACTACGATCGAGATTCAATAAACCATTCATTTTAGGTGCAAGACCATTGAAGGTATTATTCAAATAAACAGAGTAACTATTATTCTCTTTAAATGAATAACCGCATTGCGATAGACATAATCCAATCATGTCTATGCTCAACGCAAACACCAATCTCGATGGTAGAGGGAGCGTACAATATTTGATCAACCTTGGAAATACTTCCAACACATATCGTCATCTCACCTTTAGCTAGTCTCCGTTTATTCCGTAGCTTTTATTTCGAGTTACTAACACTTAGCAACCGAACCGGTATCTAATACCCTGGTGCTACTAGGAGTACTAGTAAAGTACACATTAACACAATGTATATCCAATATACTTCTATCGACTTTGCCAGCCTTCTCATCTACCAAGTATCTAGGGTAATTCTGCTCCAGTGGCTGTTCCCTTTATTACAGAAGCACTTAGTCTCGGGCTTGGGTTCAACTTTGGGTTTCTTCACTAGAACAGCAACTGATTTGTTGTTCCATGAAGTATCCCTTTCTTGCCCTTGCCCTTCTTGAAACTAGTGGTTTCACCAACCATCAACAATTGATGCTCCTTCTTGATTTCTACTTTTGTGGTGTCAAACATCGCGAATATCTCAAGGATCATCATATATGTCCCTGATATATTATAGTTCATCACGAAGCTCTAGCAGCTTGGTGGTAATGACTTCGGAGAAACATCACTATCTCATCTGGAAGATCAACTCCCACTTGATTCAAATGATTGTTGTACTCAGACAATCTGAGCACAAGCTCAACAATTGAGCTTTTCTCCCTTAGTTTGTGGGCTAAGAAAATCGTCGGAGGTCTTATACCTCTTGACGTGGGCACGAGCCTGAAATCCCAATTTCAGTCCTCGATAACATCTCATATGTTTCGCGACGTTTCAAAACGTCTTCGGTGCCTCAACTCTAAGCCGTTTAACTGAACTATCACGTAGTTATCAAAATGTGTATGTCAGATGTTCGCAACATCCATAGACAACGTTCGAGGTTCAGCACACTGAGCGGTGCATTAAGGACATAAGCCTTCTATGAAGCAATGAGGACAAACCTCAGTTTACGGACCTAGTCCGCATAATTACTACTATCAACTTTCAACTAAATTTTCTCTAGGAACATATCTAAACAGTAGAACTGAAGCGCGAGCTACGACATAATTTGCGAAGACCTTTTGACTATGTTCAGGATAATTAAGTTCATCTTATGAACTCCCACTCAGATAGACATCCCTCTAGTCATCTAAGTGATTGCATGATCCGAGTCAACTAGGCCGTGTCCGATCATCACGTGAGACGGACTAGTCATCATCGGTGAACATCTTCATGTTGATCGTATCTTCCATACGACTCATGCTCGACCTTTTGGTCTCTTGTGTTCCGAGGCCATGTCTGTACATGCTAGGCTCGTCAAGTCAACCTAAGTGTTTCACGTGTGTAAATCTGTCTTACACCCGTTGTATGTGAACGTTAGAATCTATCACACCCGATCATCACGTGGTGCTTCGAAACAACAAACTGTCGCAACGGTGCACAATTAGGGGAACACTTTCTTGAAATTTTAATGAGGGATCATCTTATTTACTACCGTCGTTCTAAGTAAACAAGATGCAAAAACATGATAAACATCACATGCAATCAAATAGTGACATGATATGGCCATCATCACTTTGCTCCTCTTGATCTCCATCTTCGGGGCTCCATGATCATCATTGACACCGGCATGACACCATGATCTCCATCATCGTGTCTTCATGAAGTTGTCTCGCCAACTATTACTTCTACTTCTACAGCTAATGGTTAGCAATAAAGTAAAGTAACTACATGACGTTTATGTTGACACGCAGGTCATAAATAAATAAAGACAACTCCTATGGCTCCTGCCGGTTGTCATACTCATCGACATGCAAGCCGTGATTCCTATTACAAGAACATGATCAATCTCATACATCACATATATCATTCATCACATTCTTTTGGCCATATCACATCACATAGCATACCCTGCAAAAACAAGTTAGACGTCCTCTAATTGTTGTTTGCATGTTTTATGTGGCTGCTATGGGTTTCTAGCAAGAACGTTTCTTACCTACGCAAAGACCACAACGTGATATGCCAATTGCTATTTACCCTTCATAAGGACCCTTTTCATCGAATCTGATCCGACTAAAGTGGAAGAGACAGACACCCACCAGCCACCTTATGCAACTAGTGCATGTCGTCGGTGGAACCAGTCTCACGTAAGCGTACGTGTAAGGTTGGTCCGGGCCGCTTCATCCCACAATGCCGCCGAATCAAGATTGGACTAGTAACGGTAAGCATATTGAACAAAATCAACGCCCACAACTACTTTGTGTTCTACTCGTGCATAGAAACTACGCATAGACCTAGCTCATGATGCCACTGTTGGGTAACGTAGCAATAATTCAAAATTTTCCTACGTGTCACCAAGATCTATCTATGGAGTCATCTAGCAACGAGGGAGGAGTGGATCTACATACCCTTGTAGATCGCGCACGGAAGCGTTCAAGAGAACGGGGTTGATGGAGTCGTACTCGTCGTGATCCAAATCACCAATGATCCTAGCGCCGAACGAACGGCACCTCCGCGTTCAACACACGTACAGAGCAGCGACGTCTCCTCCTTCTTGATCCAGCAAGGGGGGAGGAGAGGTTGATGGAGATCCAGCAGCACGATGGCGTGGTGGTGGAAGTAGCGGGATTCCAACAGGGCTTCGCCAAGCGCTGCGGGAGGAGGGAGATGTGTCATGGGAGGGAGAGGGAGGCGCCAGGGCTTAGGTGTTGTTGCCATCCCTTCCCCCCACTATATATAGGGCCAAGGGAGAGGGGGGGGGGGCGCAGCCTTGGCCCTTCCTCCAAGGAAGGGTGCGGCCAAGGGAGGACTCCCTCCTCCCCAAGGCACCTCGGAGGTGCCTTCCCCCTTTAGGACTCTTCCTTTCCCTCTTCTCTTGGCGCATGGGCCTCTTGGGGCTGGTGCCCTTGGACCATATAGGCCAAGGCGCACCCCCTACAGCCCATGTGGCCCCCCGGGGCAGGTGGCCTCACCCGGTGGACCCCCCGGGACCCTTCCGGTGGTCCTGGTACAATACCGGTGACCCTGAAACTTGTCCCGATGGCCGAAATAGCACTTCCTATATATAATTCTTTACCTCCGGACCATTCTAGAACTCCTCGTGACGTCCGGGATCTCATCCGGGACTCCGAACAACTTTCGGGTTACCGCATACTAATATCTCTATAACCCTAGCGTCACCGAACCTTAAGTGTGTAGACCCTACGGGTTCGGGAGACATGCAGACATGACCGAGATGACTCTCCGGTCAATAACCAACAAAGGGATCTGGATACCCATGTTGGCTCCCACATGTTCCACGATGATCTCATCGGATGAACAACGATGTTAAGGACTTAATCAATCCCGTATACAATTCCCTTTGTCTAGCGGTACGATACTTTCCCGAGATTTGATCGTCGGTATCCCGATACCTTGTTCAATCTCGTTACCGGCAAGTCTCTTTACTCGTTCCGTAACACATCATCCCGTGATCAACTCCTTGATCACATTGTGCACATTATGATGATGTCCTACCGAGTGGGCCTGGAGATACCTCTCCGTTTACACGGAGTGACAAATCCCAGTCTCGATTCGCGCCAACCCAACAGACACTTTCGGAGATGCCTGTAGTGTACCTTTATAGCCAACCAGTTACGTTGTGACGTTTGGCACACCCAAAGCACTGCTACGGTATCCGGGAGTTGCACAATCTCATGGTCTAAGGAAATGATACTTGACATTAGAAAAGCTTTAGCATACGAACTACATGATCTTGTGCTAGGCTTAGGATTGGGTCTTTGTCCATCACATCATTCTCCTAATGATGTGATCCCGTTATCAATGACATCCAATGTCCATGGTCAGGAAACCATAACCATCTATTGATCAACGAGCTAGTCAACTAGAGGCTTACTAGGGACATGGTGTTGTCTATGTATCCACACATGTATTTGAGTTTCCTATCAATAGAATTCTAGCATGGATAATAAATGATTATCATGAACAAGGAAATATAATAATAATCAATTTATTATTGCCTCTAGGGCATATTTCCAACACAGCTCACATTTGATCGACTCACTGACATCACAAATGAGCTTCAAGCCCTCGGCACTACTGAGATCACCAAGCATGAAGTTGTCAAGACACTCCTGAGATCACTTGACAACTCGTTTGACACCCTAGCCCTGATGATTCAAGAACGTCCTGACTTCAAGACACTCGATCCGCCTGACATACTTGAGAGGCTCAACACACATGAGTTTCAGCTTTTTGAGAAAAGAGATATCTACGGTCCCAACTATGGGCGAACTCGTGCCTTGAAGGCAAAAGCTGTCTCCTCATCTGAAGAAGAATCTGACATCAGTTCTGATGATCCTGAAGACATTGGAAAGGAGCTTGCTATGCTTGTGAAGAAGTTCCAAAAATTCACCAAGAAGAAAGGCTTCAGAAAGTCCTCAAGATCAAGCTCAAGGAATGATGAAGCTTCTGCTCATGACTACAAGAAGAGAACATGCCACAAGTTCAAGAAACCTGGCCACTACATCTCTGAGTGTCCGCAGTGGGACAATGAGAACAAGAAGAAAAAGAAGAGCAAGGAGTATGATTCTGACGACAAGAAGAAGAAGAAATACTCAAAGTCTTCTTCCAAGTCTTCCTCAAAGTCTTCATCACACAAGAAGAGCTCATCTGGCAAGGCTCGTGCATTTGTGGGCAAGGAAATGGATTCGGAGGAGGAGTCCGCTTCTGAGGAGGCGGAGGTGGAGTCTGAGGAGGAGTCCGATTCTGGTGTGGCAAGTCTAGCTACAACCTATGTTGCCAAGTCCATCTTCAACACTGAAGACAATGTCACCAACACCGATGCTAATGACAAGGACGACTCCACTCCCACCTACTGCTTCATGGCACGCGGTGCCAAGGTAAACTCACGCGCCACTCACTATCAAACATCAAGTGAAGATGACTCTGATTGTGGTTCCAAACCCAGCTACAAAACACTTGCTAAAATTGCAACTGAACAACAGAAATCTATGGAACATATTCAAAAACTATTAGACAAAATTGATGACCTGTTGGACGCTGAAATGACTCGATCTCAGTCCTTAATTGAAGACATAAAAAATCTTCATGTTAAGTATGAGGAACTTGAAAGTCGTCATGAAACGCTCTCAACATCTCATGAAAAGCTTTCCTATGATTATCTTCAAAGGAAGCAAGACCTTGAAAAATTGAGAACGGCTCATGAAGATCTTCAAAAGGAAAACGAGTCACTTCGGGCCAAACAGATCAGTTCCGCTCAGGAAGGTTTTGAACCACCATATCTTAAATGCATTGAGCGTGATAACGCTACTTCTGTTGCTGAATGTTCTACTGCTGCTACTGTTGCAATATCTTCAACTGTTGATGTGATAACTAACCCCTCTGCTGAGGATGCCACTGCTATTGCTGATGAGAATGCTAGGTTGAAGACATTGCTTGAAACAGGGATGTTCAAAAGTCTCAAAGGGCATCAGACACTATGTGATGTCCTCAAAAGGCAGATCCTGAACAGAAACCCTAGGAAAGAGGGTGTTGGGTTCGAAAGGAAAATGAATGCTGATGGCTCTTACTGGAAACCTGAGCAGTACCCCAAAACCACATGGGTTGCTGCAAAGGGACCTTTAGTGGATCCATCCACCCTATCTGGCTTCACTTGTGCTAATCCCATTGTTATTGATGAATCCTTTGATGCAAACTATAAACTGTTTAAGAATCAGAATGTGGAAGTGTTTGCCAGGTATATTGGTACTAACTGTAGGAATTGGCTGCCTATGAAGAAGGTCTGGGTGCCGAAAAGGTGTTTGGAGAATCTTCTTGTGAATGTCGTCATGACACCACAAGTGAAGAAGACAAACCCCAGACCACAGGCTTCATATGGCCCAAAGGCTTCACATAGACAAAGGACTCACCTGAGTCGCACTAATGCAAATGTTTTGCAGGGAAGCCATACTCAGGCCTATGAATATGAGCGCGGTTCATCAAACCGCCATGTTCATAAGACCAAGAACTATTCTGCTTATTCTTATGAGTACTATTGTCCACCTGCAAGACTTTTTGCTAGGGCTCCAAAGCCAAACTTCTTAGATGCTGCACTTAGACTCATTGCTTCGAAGCCACCCTTGAAGATGTGGGTGGATAAGAAAGCTTAACTCTCTTTTGCAGGGAAAGGTCTCCAGCCGAAAACCAAAATCGTCTGAAGCTATTGCTGGGGAACTTAAACATCTTGTAGGGCGCAAGATCAAATGCCCAAATGGTCTTATTATGTACTTTGTTCCTGAGTCGCTTGCTACTTGCCCTATCAGTCCTAATCTTGATCTAAGCTTTCATAATCCACTGGCTCGTCAAATGTTTTTGCTTCACAATTCTCTTCATGAAGCCTACCCCCCTAACTGCACTGTAGGCTACGACACCAGCTGCTTCAGAATGGATTATTGATAGTGGATGTACTAATCACATGACTGGCAAGCGAAGTCTTCTTATGGACTCAACCTTACGTCCATCTGACAAAAGTCACATCACATTTGCTGACACTGGTAAAAGTAAGGTATTGGGTCTAGGTAGAGTTGCAATCTCAAAGAATCAACACATGGATAAAGTCATGCTTGTTGAATCCCTTGGTTTCAACTTAATGTCCGTCTCAATGCTTTGCGATTTAAACATGATTGTGATGTTTGGAAAATATCGTTGCCTTGTTCTAATGAAATCTGACAAGTCTCTAGTGTTTGAAGGGTATCGGAAAGATGATTTGTACGTGGTAGATTTCTCAGCAGGACCACAGCTTGCCATATGTCTTCTAGCAAAAGCTTTAGAATGCTGGCTCTGGCATCGGAGGCTAGGGCATGCTGGCATGAGGAACTTGCACACTCTTGCAATAAAGAAGCATGTCATAGGCATCGAGGGCGTCAAGTTCAAGAAGGATCACTTATGCGGTGCCTGTGAAGCAGGAAAGATGACGAGGGCCAAGCATCTCTCGAAGACAATCATGACAACGACTCAACCCTTCGAACTACTCCACATGGATCTTTTTGGTCCCACTCATTACTCAACTCTTACTACTACTTCTTGTCTCTATGGCTTTGTCATTGTTGATGATTATTCAAGATATACTTGGGTGCATATAATCCTCTACAAGACTGAAGTGCAGGATGTCTTCAGACGGTTCGCTAATCGAGTAATGAACAACTATGGCATCAAGATAAAGCACATCAGAAGTGACAATGGCACTGAATTCAAGAACACTAGCCTAGATACATATCTTGATACTCTAGGCATCACACATGAATTCTCAGCTCCGTACACGCCACAGCAGAATGGCGTCGTCAAACGCAAGAACAGAACACTTATTGAGATGGCTCAGACGATGCTTGATGAATACAAGACTCCAAGAAAATTCTGGCCTGAAGCCATTGATACTGCATGCCATATCATCAACCGTGTTTATCTTCACAAGGTTCTGAACAAGACCTCCTATGAGCTCCTTACTGGCAAGAAGCCAAATGTCAGTTACTTCAGAGTATTTGGTGCCAGGTGCTGGATCAAGGATCCACATCACACTTCAAAATTTGCACCAAAAGCACATGAAGGTTTTATGCTTGGATATGGAAAGGATTCACACTCCTACAGAGTCTTCAACCTCTTTCACTATAAAGTGGTTGACACTGTGGATGTGCTGTTCAATGAGACTAACGGCTCGCAAAGAGAGCACCTGCCAAATGTGCTAGATGAAGTTCCATCCAGTGAATCAATCAAACTTATGGGAACTGGAGAAATCATACCATCTGAAGCTCAGCCTGAAGAGGAACTTATCATCTCCGCACCTGATCAACCTGAAGACAATGCTCAGCCTGAAGACAATCCTTCTAACGATGAAAATGATCAGCAAGAGCAAAATCTTCGTCCTGTACATCCTCGTGTTGCAAATGAAGTGCAGATTGAGAGAATAATTGATAGCATCAATGCACCAGGTCCACTCACTCGTTCAAGGGCAACACAGCTAGCAAATTTCTATGCACACTTCGCATTTGTCTCAATATCTGAACCCAAGAAAGTTGATGAAGCCTTCATGGAACCTGAATGGATTCAAGCTATGCAAGAAGAGCTTCAACAGTTCGAGCTGAATAATGTATGGGAACTGGTTAAGCGTCCTGATCCTCGCAAGCACAATATAATAGGCACCAAATGGATATGTCGCAACAAGCAAGATGAGCATGGTCAAGTTGTCAGAAACAAAGCTCGTCTCGTTGCTCAAGGATATACTCAAGTTGAAGGGATTGACTTAGATGAGACATTTGCTCCTGTGGCTAGACTTGAAGCCATACACATACTGCTGGCCTATGCAAATCATCATAACATTCTTCTGCATCAAATGGATGTGAAGAGCGCTTTTCTCAATGGCAAGATTGACGAAGAAGTGTATGTTGCACAACCGCCTGGCTTTGAAGATCCAAAACATCCTGATATGGTGTACAATCTCAACAAGGCACTATATGGCCTCAAACAAGGGTCAAAGAGGAGATCACGAGGGTGGGCCCCCCCCTAGGGCGCGCCCCTGCCTCGTGGGCCCCTCGGTGCTCCACCGACGTACTCCTTCCTCCTATATATACATACGTACCCCCAAACGATCAGAACAGGAGCCAACAACCTAATTCCACCACTGCAACTTTCTGTATCCACGAGATCCCATCTTGGGGCTTGTTCCGGAGCTCCGCCGGAAGAGGGCCATCATCACGGAGGGCTTCTACATCATCATAGCCTCTCCGATGAAGTGTGAGTAGTTTACCTCAGACCTTCGGGTCCATAGTTAGTAGCTAGATGGCTTCTTCTCTCTTTTTGGAACTCAATACAAAGTTCTCCCCCTCTCTTGTGGTGTCCTTACCCAGTGACAGAAGGGGCAGCAAGGCACGTATTGTATCGTTACCATCGAGGATAACAAGATGGGGTTTATTTCATATTGCATGAATTTATCTCTCTACATCATGTCATCTTGCTTAAGGCGTTACTCTGTTTTTAACTTAATACTCTAGATGCATGCTGGATAGCGGTCGATGAGTGGAGTAATAGTAGTAGATGCAGAATCGTTTCGATCTACTTGTCACGGACATGATGCCTATATACATGATCATGCCTAGATATTCTCATAACTATGCTCAATTCTGTCAATTTCTCAATAGTAATTTGTTCACCCACCGTAGAATACTTATGCTCTTGAGAGAAGCCACTAGTGAAACCTATGGCCCCCGGGTCTTTTCTCATCATATCAATATCCATCACTTTAATCTTGTTTTGATTTTTACTTTGCCTTTACTTTTTACTTTGCATCTTTATACCAAAAATACCAAAAATATTATATCTATCAGATCTCACTCTCGTAAGTGACAGTGAAGGGATTGACAACCCCTAATCGCGTTGGTTGCGAGTAGCTATCGTTTTGTGCAGGTACGAGGGACTTAAGCGTGGCCTCCTACTCAATTGATACCTTGGTTCTCAAAAACTGAGGGAAATACTTACGCTACTCTGCTGCATCATCCCTTCCTCTTCGGGGAAAACCAACGCAAGCTCAAGACGTAGCAAGCATGCATCTAGAGTATTAAGTTCATGAAAACAGAGTAACACCTTAAGCAAGATGACATGATCTAGAGGAATAAACTCATGCAATATGATGAAAACCCCATCTTGTTATCCTCGATGGCAACAATACAATACGTGCCTTGCTGCCCCTACTGTCACTAGGAAAGGACATCGCATGATTGAACCCAAAGCTAAGCACTTCTCCCATTGCAAGAAAGATCAATCTAGTAGGCCAAACCAAACTGGTAATTCAAAGAGACTTGCAAAGATAACCAATCATACATAAAAGAATTCAGAGAAGATTCAAATATTGTTCATAGATAATCTTGATCATAAACCCACAATTCATTGGTCTCAACAAACACACCGCAAAAAGAATATTACATCGAATAGATCTCCACAAGAGAGGGGGAGTACATTGTATTGAGACCCCAAAAGAGAGAAGAATCCATCTAGCTAATAACTATGGACCCGAAGGTCTGAGGTAAACTACTCACACTTCATCGGAGAGGCTATGGTGTTGATGTAGAAGCCCTGATGGATGCCCCCTCCGGCGGAGCTCCGGAACAGGCCCCAAGATGGGATATCGTGGATACAGGAAGTTACGGCGGTGGAATTAGGGTTTTGGCTCCGTATCTGATCGTTTGGGGGTACGTAGGTATATGTAGGAGGAAGGAGTACGTCGATGGAGCAACAAGGGGCCCACGAGGGTGGAGGGCACGCCTGGGGGGTAGGCGCGCCCCCCTACCTCGTGGCCTCCTCCTTCATTTCTTGACGTAGGGTCCAAGTCTCCTGGATCATGTTCGGTGAGAAAATCACGTTCCTGAAGGTTTCATTCCGTTTGGACTCCGTTTGATATTCCTTTTCTTCGAAACCCTAAAATAGGCAAAAAACAGCAATTCTAGGCTAGGCCTCTGGTTAATAGGTTAGTCCCAAAAATAATATAAAAGTGGATAATAAAGCCCAATAATGTCCAAAACAGTAGATAATATAGCATGGAGCAATCAAAAATTATAGATACGTTGGAGACGTATCAATGCCTCGGACATTCGACAATTTCGGCCGATTACAGTGATTAACGTCATGTTCCGCATCCTCGCCAAGGGGTACGCCATTAGGGTGGCCCCTATAGCTGACCAGATCACTCACCCTGATCAGTCGACCTTCATCCAGGGCTGCTATATCCTTGATGGAGTCCTAGTGTTCCACGAAGCTCTCCATGAGGTGCACTCCAAACACCTCAAGGCAGTCTTCCTGAAACTGGACTTCCACAAGGCTTGTGACACATCAGCTAGACCTTCCTTCGGGAATGTTTGCTTCGGAAAGGCTTCGACGATAGGTGGGTGACCAGAGTTATGCAGATGGTCTCTTTTGGCCACACATCAGTGAACATTAATGGGGAGATCGGCCCATTCTTCCCCATGTTCTGTGGGGTCCGCCAGGGCGTCCCCTTCTCCCCATTCCCATTCAACATAGTGGTTGATGCACTGGCGGCCATTCTCGATAAGGCCAAGGCGGCGGGACACATTAAGGGGATTGTACCGCAGCTTGTTGGAGGCTATGGGGTCTCCCTCCTCCAATATGCAGACGACACCATTATCATGGTGGAGGGCTCTGAGAGTGATATTTTGAACCTCAAGTTCCTCTTATTGTGCTTCCAGCAGATGTCCGGCCTTAAGATCAACTTCGACAAGAGTGAGGTTATGGTCTTGGGCTACGCCCAAGACGAGCGACAGAGCATAGCGGATCGGCTTAACTGCCAGCTTGGGAGCTTCCCCACGACTTATCTGGGGATACCCATTAGTGACACCAGGCTTACGGTGGCTGAGCTACGCCCCATGATGGGGAAGCTCCAACACCGAATTGAGCCCTGGCAGGGTCGGTGGCTCTCGAAAGCAGCCTATTCGGTGCTCATTAACTCGTCCCTCTCCAGACTCCTATTATTCATCATGAGCTTCTATAGCCTTCCATAGACTCTTCATCACGAGATTGACACCATTCAAGGACGCTTCTTATGGGCCGGCGAGGGTGCTAAGCAGAAATACCACATGGTCAGGTGGTCTGAGATCTGCAAACCTCGTGACCAGGGCCGCCTCGGGATTATGTCCTCCAAATGCATGAATATTGCCCTTCTGACTCGGTGGCTCTGGAGGATTAGCAACGGTGATGGTGGCCTGTGGCTATGCATCATTCGGCAGAAAAACCTCCGAGGCCAGCCTCTCGCCTTCTCTCAGCGATCTGGGGGCTCCCAGTTCTGGCAATCCATCATTCAGCTCCTCCGTGTCCTTTGAATCGGGACCTCGATCGTGATTGGTTCCGGTACCGCCACACTGTTCTAGTTCGATCGCTGGACTGGTGATACGCCCCTTGCGGTCTGCTTTCCAGGCCTGTTCTCCATCGCGGTTGCCCCTCAGATCTCCATGGCGACCGCCCTTATTGACTTAGGGTGGCTTGTGTTCCGGAGGCCCTTTGGTCCTACTAAGAATGCGGACTGGCAGGAGTTGCTTGACTGTATTGCTCTCCATGAGCCGGACCTCACGTCTGACGATGACCGCGCCAGGTGGCGCCTCGAGCCGTCCGGTCAATTCTCCACCAAGTCTCTCTATCTGGCCATCGCCCCCTCGCTCGGCCATGAGGCTCTCTCCTCCATTTGGGAGATTCGCCTCCCCTTGAAAATTAGGATCTTCGTGTGGCAGTGGATTCGTGGCCGCCTCCCTTCTAGCGTTGAGGTTCTGAAGCGCAATGGCCCTGGTGATGGGCGTTGCCCGCTCTGTGGGCCTGAAGAAGATTTGAACCATATCTTCTTCACCCGCGTGTCTGCGCAGTTCCTATGGAGCTGTTTACGCGAGATTGAGGGTGGAAGCTGGGCTCATACCAACTTCCCCGCTCTCTTTGCCGAACTCCAGGCGACCCCCACCCCCCAGTTGCGCCACATTAGGTGGCTGACCATTGGGGTCCTTGCCTGGACGATGTGGACTGTTAGGAATAAACTTGTGATTCAGCATATCCCTCTTCATCGTGCTACTGACGCTTTGTTCAAATGGTCTGGTTACTTGCAGCTTTGGCGTCCGCTTAGCCACCCCAGGGAGAGAGACGCCATCACCTCCATCATTACACAACTTCGCGCGATGGCTCTGCGGATGGCCCCGCCGCTACCCCCACCACCGCCTGAGCCAGATTAGCTCTTCTTCATCATCGACGCCGCCGCCGTTTGTTGTCTGTGCATTCCCTGTTGATTTGTTGGGCTTGTTGTGTTGTGCCCACAGCTGAACCTGTGTTGTGTGTTGTGTTTCGTGCATTTGTGTTGGACCTTCGCGCGGTGGCGTTGGGTGTGTGTATGTTTCGGATGATTCCTTGTGGAGTTTGTGCTCGGTGGTTGCTTTATTTATAAAGCAGGGCGAAAGCCTTTTTCGGTAATAGCAAAGTCATATAAGATTAAAGTTATGCATTAGCATGGAAAAAATACATAGCGATCAACAAACCACAACAATGACCATATCCCGCACCAATCCTGCCTTGACACTGATGTCTACTACACAACCTTCTTCTTGTAGACGTTGTAGGGCCTCCAAGTGCTGAGGTTTGTAGGACAGTAGCAAATTTCCCTCAAGTGGATGACCTAAGGTTTATCAATCCGTAGGAGGCGTAGGATGAAGATGGTCTGTCTCAAGCAACCCTACAACCAAATAACGAAGAGTCTCTTGTGTCCCCAACACACCCAATACAATGGTAAATTGTATAGGTGCACTAGTTCGGCGAAGAGATGGTGATACAAGTGGTATATGGATGGTAGATAAAGGTTTTTGTAATCTGAAAATATAAAAACAGCAAGGTAACTAATGATAAAAGTGAGCGTAAACGGTATTGCAATGCGTTGAAACAAGGCCTAGGGTTCATACTTTCACTAGTGCAAGTTCTCTCAACAATAATAACATAATTGGATCACATAACTATCCCTCAACATGCAATAAAGAGTCACTCCAAAGTCACTAATAGCGGAGAACAAACGAAGAGATTATGGTAGGGTACGAAACCACCTCAAAGTTATTCTTTCCAATCATTCCGTTGGGCTATTCCTATAAGTGTCACAAACAGCCCTAGAGTTCGTACTAGAATAACACCTTAAGACACAAATCAACCAAAACCCTAATGTCACCTAGATACTCCAATGTCACCTCAAGTATCCGTGGGTATGATTATACGATATGCATCACACAATCTCAGATTCATCTATTCAACCAACACATAGAACCTCAAAGAGTGCCCCAAAGTTTATACCGGAGAATCATGACGAAAACGTGTGCCAACCCCTATGCATAGGCTGATGGGCGGAACTCACAAGTTGATCACCAAAACATACATCAAGTGAATCACGTGGTATCCCATTGTCACCACAGATACGCACGACAAGACATACATCAAGTGTTCTCAAATCTTTAAAGACTCAATCCAATAAGATAACTTTAAAGGGGAAACTCAATCCATTACAAGAGAGTCGAGGGGGAAGAAAACATCATAAGATCCAACTATAATAGCAAAGCTCGCGATACATCAAGATCGTACCACCTCAAGAACATGAGAGAGAGAGAGAGATCAAACACATAGCTACTGGTACATACCCTCAGCCCCGAGGGAGAAGTACTCCCTCCTTGTCATGGAGAGCACCGAGATGATGAAGATGGCCACCGGAGAGGGATTGCCCCCTCCGGCAGGGTGCCGGAACGGGTCTAGATTGGTTTTCGGTGGCTACGGAGGCTTCTGGCGGCGGAACTCCCTATCTATTGTGTTCCTCGATCGTTTTAGGGTATATGGATATATATAGGCGGAAGAAGTACGTCAGGGGAGCCACGAGGGTGGAGGGCGCGCCCAGGGGGGTGGGCGCGCCCCCTACCTCATGGCTTCCTTGAAGCTTCCTTGACGTGGACTCCAAGTCTCCCGGGTTGCTTTCCTTCCAAAAATAAGTTCCGTGAAGTTTCAGGCCAATTGGACTCCGTTTGATTTTCCTTTTCTGCGATACTCTAAAACAAGGAAAAAACAGAAACTGGCACTGGGCTCTGGGTTAATAGGTTAGTCCCAAATAATATAAAAGTGTATAATAAAGCCCAATAATGTCCAAGATGGATAATATAATAGCATGGAACAATCAAAAGTTATAGATACGTTGGAGACGTATCAGCATCCCAAGCTTAATTCCTGCTCGTCCTCGAGTAGGTAAATGATAAAAACAGAATTTTTGATGTAGAATGCTACTTGGCATAATTTCAATGTAATTCTTCTTAATTGTGGTATGAATATTCAGATCCAAAAGATTCAAGATAAAAGTTCATATTGACATAAAAATAATAATACTTCAAGCATACAAACTAAGCAATTATGTCTTCTCAAAATAACATGGTCAAAGAAAGTTCATCCCTACAAAATCATATAGTTTGGTCATGCTCCATTTTCGTCACATAACAATGCTCTCAACATGCACAACCCTGATGACAAGCCAAGCAATTGTTTCACACTTTAGTAATCTCAAACCTATAAACTTTCACGCAATACATGAGCGCGAGCCATGGATATTGCACTATGGGTGGAATAGAATATGATGATGGGGGTTATGTGGAGAAGACAAAAAAGGAGAAAGTCTCACATCAATGAGGCTAATCAATGGGCTATGGAGATGCCCATCGATTGATGTTAATGCAAGGAGTAGGGATTGCCATGCAACGGATGCACTAGAGCTATAAATGTATGAAAGCTCAACAAAAGAAACTAAGTGGGTGTGCATCCAACTCGCTTGCTCACGAAGACCTAGGGCACTTGAGGAGGCCCATTGTTGGAATATACAAGCCAAGTTCTATAATGAAAAATCCCCACTAGTATATGAAAGTGACAAAACAAGAGACTCTCTATCATAAAGATCATGGTGCTACTTTGAAGCACAAGTGTGGAAAAAAGGATAGTAGCATTGTCCCTTTTATTTTTTATTTTATTTTTTTATTTGGCCTTTCCCTTTTTTTATTTGGCCTTTCTTTTTTTTCTTTTTTTTCTTTTTGGGACAATGCTCTATGAATGATGATCATCACACTCCTATTTACTTAAAACTCAAGAATTACAACTCGATACTTAGAACAAGATATGACTCTATATGAATGCCTCCGGTGGTGTACCGGGATTGCAATGAATCAAGTGTGACATGTATGAAAAATTATGAATGGTGGCTTTGCCACATATACGATGTCAACTACATGATCATGCAAAGCAATATGACAATGATGATGCGTGTCATAATAAACGGAATGGTGGAAAGTTGCATGGCAATATATCTCGGAATGGCTATGGAAATGCCATAATAGGTAGGTATGGTGGCTGTTTTGAGGAAGATATAAGGAGGTTTATGTGTGAAAGAGCGTATCATATCACGGGGTTTGGATGCACCGGCGAAGTTTGCACCAACTCTCAATGTGAGAAAGGGCAATGCACGGTACCGAAGAGGCTAGCAATGATGGAAGGGTGAGAGTGCGTATAATCCATGGACTCAACATTAGTCATAAAGAACTCACATACTTATTGCAAAAATCTACAAGTCATCAAAAACCAAGCACTACGCGCATGCTCCTAGGGGGATAGATTGGTAGGAAAAGACCATCGCTCGTCCCCGACCGCCACTCATAAGGAAGACAATCAAATAACACCTCATGTTTCGAATTTGTTACACAATGTTTACCATACGTGTATGCTACGGGACTTGCAAACTTCAACACAAGCATTTCTCAAATTCACAACTACTCAACTAGCACGACTTTGATATTATTACCTCCATATCTCAAAACAATCATCAAGCATCAAACTTCTCTTAGTATTCAAAACACTCATAAGAATTTTTTTACTATTCTTGAATACCTAGCATATTAGGATTATTTAAGAAAATTACCATGCTATTTAAGACTCTCAAAATAATATAAGTGAAGCATGAGAGTTCATCTAATTCTTCAAAATAAAACCACCACCGTGCTCTAAAAAGATACAAGTGAAGCACTAGAGCAAACGACAAACTACTCCGAAAGATACAAGTGAAGGTCAATGAGTGGTCGAATAATCATGCAGCTATGTGAAGACTCTCTAACATTTAATAATTTCAGATCTTGATATTTTATTCAAGCAGCAAGAAAAACAAAAGAAAATAAATTGATGCTCCAAGCAAAACACATATCATGTGGCGAATAAAAATATAGCTCCAAGTAAAGTTACCGATGAACAAAGACGAAAGTGGGGATGCCTTCCGGGGCATCCCCAAGCTTAGGATTTTGGTTGTCCTTGAATATTACCTTGGGGTGCCTTGGGCATCCCCAAGCTTAGGCTCTTGCCACTCCTTATTCCATAATCCATCGAATCTTTACCCAAAACTTGAAAACTTCACAACACAAAACTTAAAGTAGAAAACTCATGAGCTCCGTTAGTATAAGAAAATAAATCACCACTTCAAGGTACTATAATGAACTAATTATTTATTTATATTAGTGTTAAACCTATTGTATTCCAACTTATCTATGGTTTATAAACTATTTTACTAGCCATAGATTCATCAAAATAAGCAAACAACACATCGAAAACAGAATCTGTCAAAAACAGAACAGTCTGTAGTAATCTCGATCAAACATATACTTCTGAAACTCATAAAATTCTCAAATAAATTTCTGGACCTGAGGAATTTGTCTATTAATCATCTTCAAAAAGAATTAACTAAATAGCACTCTCCAAATAAAAATTGCAGCAATTCTCGTGAGCGCTAAAGTTTCTGTTTTTTACAGTAAGATCAACAAGACTTTCCCCAAGTCTTCCCAACGGTTCTACTTGGCACAAACACTAATTAAAACATAAAAAAACTCAATAATAAAAGAGTCTAGAAAATTATTTATTACTAAACAGGAGCAAAAAGCAAGTAACAAAAATAAAGTTGGGTTGGCTCCCAACAAGCGCTATCGTTTAATGCCCCTAGCTAGGCATGATAATTTCAACGATGCTCACATAAAATATAAGAATTGTAACATAAAGAGAGCATCATGAAGAATATGGCTAGCACATTTAAGTCTAACCCACTTCCTATGAATAGGGATTTTGTGAGCAAACAACTTGTGGGAACAAGAATCAACTTGCATAGGAAGGTAAAACAAGCATAACTTCAAAACTTTAAGCACATAGAGAGGAAACTTGATATTATTGCAATTCCTACAAGCATATATTCCTCCCTCATAATAATTTTCAGTAGCATCATGAATTAATTCAACAATGTAACCAGCACCTAAAGCATTTTTTTCGTGATCTACAAGCATAGAAATTTTATTACTCTCCACACAAGCAAAATTCTTCTCATGAATAGTAGTGGGAGCAAACTCAACAAAATAACTATCATGTGAGGCATAATCCAATTGAAAGTTAAAATCATGATGACAAGTTTCATGGATATCATTATTCTTTATAGCATACAAGTCATCACAATAATCATCATAAATAGTAACTTTGTTCTCATAATCAATTGGAACCTCTTTCGAAATAGTGGATTCATCACAAAATAAAGTCATGACCTCTCCAAATCCACTTTCATAATTATCATAAGTAAGAGGCATGCTATCATCATAATAAACTTGCTCATCAAAACTTGGGGGGCAAAAAATATCATCTTCATCAAACATAGCTTCCCCAAGCTTGTGGCTTTGCATGTCATTAGCATCATGGATATTCAAGGAATACATACTAACAACATTGCAATCATGCTCATCATTAAAATATTTAGTGCCAAACATTTTAATGCATTCTTCTTCTAACACTTTGGCACAATTTTCCTTTCCATCATACTAACGAAAGATATTAAAAAAATGAAGCGTATGAGGCATACTCAATTCCATTTTTTTATAGTTTTATTTTATAAACTAAACTAGTGATAAAACAAGAAACAAAAAGATTCGATTGCAAGATCTAAAGATATACCTTCAATCGCTAACCTCCCCGGCAACGGCGCCGGAAAAGAGCTTGATGTCTACTACACAACCTTCTTCTTTTAGACGTTATTGGGCCTCCAAGTGCAGAGGTTTGTAGGACAGTAGCAAATTTCCCTCAAGTGGATGACCTAAGGTTTATCAATCCGTAGGAGGCGTAGGATGAAGATGGTCTCTCTCAAGCAACCCCGCAACCAAATAACAAAGAGTCTCTTGTGTCCCCAACACACCCAATACAATGGTAAATTGTATAGGTGCACTAGTTCGGCGAAGAGATGGTGATACAATTGGTATATGGATGGTAGATAAAGGTTTTTGTAATCTGAAAATATAAAAACAGCAAGGTAACTAATGATAAAAGTGAGCGTAAACGGTATTGCAATGCGTTGAAACAAGGCCTAGGGTTCATACTTTCACTAGTGTAAGTTCTCTCAACAATAATAACATAATTGGATCACATAACTATCCCTCAACATGCAACAAAGAGTCACTCCAAAGTCATTAATAGCGGAGAACAAACGAAGAGATTATGGTAGGGTCTGTAGCCACCTCAAAGTTATTCTTTCCAATCAATATGTTGGGCTATTCCTATAAGTGTCACAAACAGCCCTAAAGTTCGTACTAGAATAACACCTTAAGACACAAATCAACCAAAACCCTAATGTCACCTAGATACTCCAATGTCACCTCAAGTATCCGTGGGTATGATTATACGATATGCATAACACAATCTCAGATTCATCTATTCAACCAACACATAGAACCTCAAAGAGTGCCCCAAAGTTTCTACCGGAGAATCACGACGAAAACGTGTGCCAACCCCTATGAATAGGTTCATGGGCGGAACCCGCAAGTTGATCACCAAAACATACATCAAGTGAATCACGTGGTATCCCATTGTCACCACAGATACGCACGGCAAGACGTACATCAAGTGTTCTCAAATCTTTAAAGACTCAATCTGATAAGATAACTTCAAAGGGGAAACTCAATCCATTACAAGAGAGTAGAGGGGGAAGAAAACATCATAAGATCCAACTATAATAGCAAAGCTCGCGATACATCAAGATCAGACCACCTCAAGAACACGAGAGAGAGAGAGAGATCAAACACATAGCTACTGGTACATAACCTCAGCCCCGAGGGAGAACTACTCCCTACTCATCATGGAGAGCACCAGGATGATGAAGATGGCCACCGGAGATGGATTGCCCCCTCCGGCAGGGTGCCGGAACGGGTCTAGATTGGTTTTCGGTGGCTACGGAGGCTTCTGGCGGCGGAACTCCCGATCTATTGTGTTCCCCGAT
This sequence comes from Triticum dicoccoides, assembly GCF_002162155.2. Lineage (NCBI taxonomy): Eukaryota > Viridiplantae > Streptophyta > Magnoliopsida > Poales > Poaceae > Triticum > Triticum dicoccoides. The sequence continues at coordinate 326,466,461 of NC_041380.1, read as the reverse complement.
TGTTTTAGGGTATATGGATATATATAGGCGGAAGAAGTACGTCAGGGGAGCCACGAGGGGCCCACGAGGGGCCCATGAGGGTGGAGGGCGTGCCGAGGGGGGGTGGGCATGCCCCCCTACCTCGTGGCTTCCTCGAAGCTTCCTTGACGCGGACTCCAAGTCTCCCGGGTTGCTTTCCTTCCAAAAATAAGTTTCATGAAGTTTCAGGTCAATTGGACTCCATTTGATTTTCCTTTTCTGTGATACTCTAAAACAAGGAAAAAACAGAAACTGGCACTGGGCTCTGGGTTAATAGGTTAGTCCCAAAAATAATATAAAAGTGTATAATAAAGCCTAATAATGTCCAAGATGGATAATATAATATCATGGAACAATCAAAAATTATAGATACGTTGGAGACGTATCAGACACCACAAGGGCTACGAGGTTCTTCAACTGCAACGCTTTCAAAAAGGGAACGACGCTCAAGCGTCACCATCACCGGATCCAACCATCAAAGGTCAGAGTATAGGTTTCACCCTGAAGAACAAGCCTGAGCATTTCCAAGCAATGCCTTCAACAAGGTCATGACACAAAACATGGTCATTGTCATGTATAACCAACTAGAGTCATACCTAGGACTTTCACCCCAGGGCTCGAGATCGGGTACTCAAAAAGCACCATCACATTGAAGTCAATCATGTGTTGTGAAAGAACATGTAGTGCCCCCATGTGTGGTTTTGGTAATTGATGACATTCTCTATGGACTAATGGTTGCCTTAGTTATATTTGAAGGATTTTTCCATAGGCATTTCTTGAAGTCCATGTGTTGGTTTCAAGGAGTTTATGAGTTGACCAAGGTGCTATTCAAGGAATTATCCAAAGTTTGGTCAGAGAGAAGACATGATACAAGGTTGATCAAGACTAAGTCAAGGAGTGAATCAAGTTGATCAACACACAAAGCGTACAAGATGCACCGAGAGGGATCAAGTGATCCCATGGTATGGTAAGCATTATCCATTACACTTTATGTACTAACCCATGGTCTACGTGAGAGTTCTATGTGGGGTTAGGTATGTTTCTATGGGCTTGCATCAAGAGGAAGATCTCATATAGCCCATGGAGGATGACATCAAGTGGTGATCATCATCAAGACTGCGGTGTGCAAGTTCAAGTGAAGCATCATGAAGAGATCATGCTTGAAGCTTGCCGTCCATTGTGGTGACAATGGACTTGCGAAGATGTGCCGAAGAGTAGCTCACCCATAGTGGAGTATGAAGGACCAGTCAACTAGTCTTCATCGAGCCAACTCAATCAAGAAAGGTGGTCCAACTCGAGGAAGTGAATATCGTCATCATCAAGCTCAAGTGGACTATGTGCAAGGCAAAGGTTTTCCCTTGATAGGTTTTCTATTTTACCGGTCTCAGGGTGGTAGTTGGGAGACCGAGTTATAGGATCGTTTGTTGTACTATCAAAGGGGGCTCTCAAGTTAGTAGCTTGACTGTATCATTTGTAGAGAGCTCAAACCATTGCATCCTTGCATCATCTTCCTTGGTTCTTGTTTGGTTTTTCTCTGTGTGAGGTTTAGAGCTTTTGGTCATCTTCATGACAAGCTCGAGTTCATCAAAAACGGAGTTCACATATGCATCTTCTATGATGTTTTCAATGTTGGAGTTTTTGTCGGTTCTTCACCGATAGAGGTTTCACTCCTCTATATCTTAGGCTTACCCCTGTACAAGTTGTTGGATAGCTTTTTTCGCCCTCTATCCAACAAGCTTGAGTTTGCTCAATTCAGAGCTCATTTGCAGAAGTTATGTCAGTTCTGGTTTTCTTGTAGCCATTTGTTGTTGTGCTTATGAGCTGGAGGCCACAAGCGGTAGTACCACTCTGGTTAGCGGTAGTACCACCTGTAAGTAGTAGTACCATTGTCCAGTACCGCGGCTACTACCTCTGCTTTTGGGAACTCGGCTTCCGTGTCGGGTTTGCACGAAAGTGCAACGGTAGGGCGAAGCGGTAGTACAACCTTTAAGCGGTAATACCTCCCACTACTACCGCTGCACTGCCGCTCCCTCCAGGTCCCGATGCAATCTCAGCGGAAGTGAAGCGGCAGTGGAGAGCAGCACTACTGCCTATAAGCGGTAGTGTCGCTCAGGTGGGCGGTAGTACCGTTGTACCCGTTCTATTGCTTCTCCCCTGTTCATGCTCTTCTTCTGAGTAACCCCGAGCTGCAATCCCAGTGGTGGTACCGCTGGGACGAGCGGTAGTACCGCTCTGGCTGCACTACCGCCTCATGGCTTGATGCCATTGCATTATTTTTGGGTTACTACTCTGCGGAGCGGTAGTACCGCTCTGTGTGGTTACTACTCTGTTGAGCGATACACTACTAGGGAAAAGCCTAGCTGTACCGCGGGTTTTAGGCCTACCAGTAGCGCGGGTGGCGGCACTACTAGTACAGCGCTACAGCTAAAGCTTAGCAGTAGCGTGGGCTCAACCGCGCTACTGCTATATCCACTTAGTAGTAGCGCTTCCCTGAAAAGACGCTACTGGTAACTACTAGTAGCGCCTCTCACAACCTGCACTACTACTACTACTATTCCGTATTATATTTCTTTTTTATTCCATGTTGTATTCATACACCTTTATACAAGTTTTCATATAGTATCAATTTAGAGATTGTTTTTACATCATAATGAGTTATTACATCACTGGGTGAAAGAACCGTGGACTAGTTTCAAGTGGATGGACATCCACTTGAAACTAGTCCACGGTTCTTTCACCCAATGATATAATAAATATCATCATCATCATCATATCATTAACAACTTATCATCATAATAAATCATTGTCATATAACACCTACTCATGATCATCATTTTCATCAATGAGACATCATATAGCAAGTTGGTCACTAGTCATAATCACAACTCCTCATCATCATCAACTCTAACACACTGTATCACATAATAACACATTGTATTTATGACCTACATCTCTCTCATAGGACCTACTACCTTCTTTTAGGTAAAACAACATAAAACAAGATAGGCCCTGACTCTCCATTATGGAGAATGGAGATCATCATGTCTCCAATTCTTGCCTTTCGCACAATGTTCCTTCCAAGTACCTCCTTACGACTGTCCATACATTTTTTCCATTCTTTGATTTTCATGTCTTCACTGGTTTTAGAAATCCGATATGGATAGGTGAGATTCGTGGGATGACCTGGCCGTATGTTCAAAACATCAAGGCGACCATTCTGATACATCTGATGATGCACACAATCCTTTGGGATTTTTTGTTGAAAAACATAGTAATAACTTCGTAGTTAGCAATGTAGTTCAATTTTAGAAGAATTTTGCAAAAGATGCACGGATGTCGTAATAGTAAAAAATCTTACCATGTCATCTCCATGGATGTTACCGTAGTTCAACACATGCACTAGTGGCACGTATTGACCATAATGTGGAGGAGTTTGATAATAGATATTGTAATTCTCAAGATCAGTACAAAATGCGATCAGATGATTTTTCTCCTGATAGGTTAATTCTGAGCCATCAGTGTAGTAGGTTCTGTCTACCATCTTCCACACATTGTTTGAAGAATGAAAATAAGCTCTCAATGGAAATATGTTGTCAACTATTTTTAAATAAACAATATAAATTAGTTAATAACTATGTTTGAGAAACTCACATAGCGGTAGAATTGGAAGCATGTCAACAAGGACCCAAATGTCCATATTGTCTTGGTCGTTGTCAGGATCACCAAGATCCATGCTGACAAGCATACCCTCATAAAAACCATACATCTTGCAAAGTGCTTCCCAATTTGTGCAACCAAAATGGGTTACGCTCTCAGAATTGTATAGATTTACTTCAAAATCCATACCATGATGGGTCCTTAGGTGAATTTTGTTTGTTTCGAAACTTTCATGGTCTTCAAAACCCATCCTCTCCAAGACATAGCGTCTTGCATGGCATGGGATAAGCTAGTCGAATGGTAAAATATGAAAATTACACGTTGAAATAGTTGAAGTCGTGCTTACTTATGAAAAAAACACTTGTCGTTGTTGCGTATCGTTTCAACATCGAGGTCTCCTGGAGCTTAATGCTAAAGTGTCGATCTTTGTCCAGGTGAGGCCTGTCGCACAGACCTCAGTCATCGTTGCACCAGTTGCACTCCCCCGAGAGACTTTCGTTGTCTGATGGCGACATTTCCTATGTTCATAATTCAAAGATTAAACTTGTAAAATTAAATATATGTACTACAAAAACTAAATTAGATCATTATTATTCATCATGGGTTGACTATCGGTCTATCCCTCACTGATTCCTCTCTGTCATTTGCGACCGTCGGTGATGGTCATTACTCCTCCTACCCCTAGTGCATAACAAAGGTCTAGCACAAGGAGAAACGACACCCACGACAACAGTCAGGATTCTTCATCCTCTCGATATTTCCTACATATTCTAGCACAAGTCATGCCAAAATTCACGGAAAAATCTGGCATGACCTTTGCTAAAAAAGGACATATCGAGCGCCTGAAATTTGCCGGAATGGAAATTAATCAACACTCCAGCAAAACTTAGGCCACTCGTAGGTGTAACCTGCAAACATGACCGACCACTTGGGCAAGCACATATCCTATTTGAGTAACACAAGATATACATGTTTTTTATCTACATCATATGAGCATTCAAACTTGATGGTCATTGCATTTCAATGGTTGAAAATATGAGCAAAAACATTTCAAAATATCTTATAGGACTCATATTTACATGGAGATTTGGCTGGTCTCACCTTGAGGTCAGAGGGGGTCGGTGACGAGGACGACAGCGGGGATGATGGAGGGGCTCCTAGATTTCTGCAAAAACAAAAACCCTATAAGCTATCAACTAATCAAATGCATACGCCTTGCATAGTGGGGTCCAATTTGAGCATTCAAAATAGGAGTACTTCTCCAATTTGAGCATTCAATAATCAAAACCAAATCGTAAAATAAATAAGTATTCAAATTAGCATGGATTCAATAAGCAAACACTAGTACAACGAGCTCCTAAACAAACAGTTTAAAACCCCTTTCTGTGACGGCATCTGGAACCGTCACCAAGTGAGTGTGGGCGATAGGGGGGGTCCTTCCCACACGACCCAGAAACCATCGGGGATATGCCCTCCTGGCACACACGTTCGGCAAAATGAGGTCGTGTGAGACCGGCGAGCGCTCAAATACGGAAATACGTATAGTAGAGCTAAAAATACAATTATACGGCGAAATTGTTTCCGGTCACAAGTACATCCCACACAGTCAGTCCCAGCTAAACGTTTCCGTTCGTATGTACATCCCACACAGCCGCTCGAAGGAAAACGTTTCCGTTCACAGGTACATCACACACAATTTTTTATGTTAAATCGCTTGCGTTATTGAATATATCACACACGGTCCATGGAAGAAACTGTGTGGCAAAGGCTGTCCATCACACATAGTTTTTATGTGGTAAACGTTTGCGCAAGGTGGCCTAACACAAACAGTTTTCAAGAGAAGATCGTGTGTGATTGTTCATTGATCCAACACGGTTTATTCCTAGAAACTGTGTGCGTTGCCTGAGGTCATCTCCCACGGTATTTTTTTAACAACCATTTCTAATAGCAAAACCCAGTTAGCAGGCTAATTCGCCACTAGCAGGCTAATTATCTGATTATTCATAATCCATTTATTAATCTAATTTACAATTCATATTAAGCACACAATATATTTCATTTTCATAATTGAAATACATCAGAGTACAACATCATATAGCTTCAGCACTCAGCTACCCCATTACACAACTACACCAAGACCAAGTTTCAGATGCAACATTTATAACCTTTCGAAATTAGCATCATAGATGGTACACAGACAAATGTATCTCATCTGAAAAACTGCTGAAGCAGAAGGCGAATATTGAGCCTTCATTGATGTTGAAGGTCTTTGTAACTTTAGGCCATTGCCTGTGGATGATTGACCGTCCATCCTTCGTCCTCTTCAGGAACACTTCAATATTGTACCGTGGGTGTTGTATGAATACCTTCCTCGCCTCCTGACCATAAGGGTGGTTTGAGAGGTAATCATCAGTGAACTACTTTGGAAAGGCCTGAAAACAAGGATGTGCATAAATATCTTCTCTATATTGGAAATGGGGCAAAGGAATAAAAAAAGGCAAGGTATAATAGTTAGTACCATCCTGCAGTGAACTGATGTCTTCTTCATTGTACAGACATAGATCTTTTCGTTTTTTGTCGCTAATTTCTTTATCCTAACAATCCTTTTGAGTTTCTTGACTTGACTGATATTCATGGACAACTCATTTCCCCATATGCAAAAAGGGTTGAACAGTGGGCCAAAACCTCTGACAGCAGGACCTACATGTGCAAGACCAAATTGTTAAGAACCTAAATATTAGAATGGTTCCTGCAATTGCACAATAATGTGCTATTAGACAACGGACCATGCACGTGCTAACCTCAATTGTAAACCTCAGTGCTTCCCATTGTTTCTCTACAACACATATAAGGTAGTTAGTCATCAGGTTAAGTAAGGATTCACATGCTATCAGTAAAATATGTTGATGAAAAATAATCACATTGCAGATTCATCAGATTAATTCAAGCCATAGGGAAAACCCATTTATCCAAACCAATCATGATTAAGAACTAGGAAATATAGCACTTGTATATGTTTCTCATGTATTAAGTGCAGCCAAATTCGATTTATTCCTCACATGCACAACAATACAAAATTCTACCCACGACAATTGAACATCGCATTGCAGAATTGAACCAAGCAGCTAACTAAACACAACAACAAATGAACCAAACATTAACTGAGCACCACATTGCACACTATAACATTGAACCAAGCAGTTAACTAAACACCACAACAAATGAACCAAACATTAACTGAGCACCACATTGCATAATATAACATACTCCTAATAGAAGATCAGACAGTTAACCAAATAGTTAACTACAGCCAATTGTAGCAATTGTATTTGTTTGTCATGTATTTACTACAGCCAAATTCAATTTATTCCTCACATGGTATACAATAACAGAATGCACCCACAATTTTGTAAACATAAATTCAATTTATTTCTCACATGGAAGACAATACAAAATTGCAGCCTGGAGAATTGAACATCACATTTGCAAATTTGAACCAAACAGTTAACTGAAGACGACAACTAATTAACAAAACAATTACTAAGTGAGCACCAAACTGCATGACATATAGAACATATACACTAGAGGAACAAATTGCATGGTAAAATTAGATAGCACAATTCACTAGAATTTGTGAAGGAAAGGCAGGAGCAGCACACGCAACGGGTAAACTGAGCATGCATAACCGGCGTAACTAGCAAATGGCAAGGTGCTTCTTCAAGATCCGGGGGTCGGCACGAATGGCAGCCATCGCAGCCTCATCCGTGCGTGCGGCCACGATTTGCTTCTCCGCTGCCAAATGCTCCTTGAGGTCCTGGCTATACTGCGTGCACCATGGCTTAGGCCGGCACTTATTTGGTGGAGGGGTCGGTGATTTGGGTGGAAGGTATCGCGCTCGCGCCGGCGGTCGGGCCATGTGGCATGTGGAAGGAGGAGGAGGATGGGGGTCGGGTGTGGATTACTTGCCCGGATAGGCGAGGCCGAGCAACATGAAGGAGGGTCTCCGGTGAGGAGGCGGCGGCGCTGCAAGCGAGGAGTGAAGGTTTCAACTTGGAAAGGAAGGCGAAAAGAGGGGAAATGTGGCTTTTGGTAAGGGGGAGGGGCGGGAAGGTAGATATTTCCACGGAAGCCGAAATTTTGGAATCGCTTCAGCCAAAAAATTGGCGCACAAAGTGTCATCAGAAGCGGTCCCTTATTCAGACACGGTCCCAAGATTTTTGCGTTGCATCTCACACGGTTGGTTATAATAAACTATGTGGGATCTACTTGATTTTTGGTCTTGATTTGAATTACATAATGGGGCCACAACGGCCATGGACGGTGTTTGAATTGCTAGACCTTTTATCCGTAGTGATCATAAAAGAATTGGAAATATTCAGGGTTCGTTTGGACATTTTTATGCTTTAACTGAGTTTTCAATGCATTTTATGTGCATAGTTCAAATTTGAACTACATGCACATGCTCCAGTGCATATAAATTGCTTTAAAAATCAAATCTGTGTCCTTGGGTTCATGCTTAGGTCCCATGCAAGAAATTAGAATGAATTTCAAACACCGGGGAACCGTTGATTGCCGGCAAAACATTGAGATGCCTGGTTTTAAAATTCTAGTAAATCCAAAACTCGCCTGAAATTCATCAAACTTGGCATGCTATCATGGAGCGGCATCAACATGCCGTGGCACAAATTTTGTCCCATATGGGGCAGGTTTGGGTATATGCTTCTCACAAACCACAGCTTCTCACAACAAGCATGATTGTTTTCGGTAGGGAACGTCCCACCTTTGGGGAAGAAACGATATCCAGTGCCTCTTATTTCTTTCAAATTTTTTTCTCGTGTCAACAAAGAACAACACGAGTGTTGTGTGAATTTCTGTGATTTTTCGGGGTTCGTTTGGACATTTTTATGCATTAACTGAGTTTTCAATGCATTTTATGTGCATAATTCAAATTTGACCTACATGCGCATGCTCCGATGCATATAAATTGGTTTAAAAATCAAATCTGTGTCCTTGGGTGCATGCTTAGGTCCCATGCAAGAAATGGGAATGAATTTCCAACACCGGGGCACCGTTGATTGCCGGCAAAACATTGAGATGCTTGGTTTTTAAATTCTAGTAAATCCAAAACTCGTCTGAAATTCATGAAACTTGGCATGCTATCATGGAGCGGCATCAACATGCCATGGTACACATTTTGTCCCATATGGGGCAGGTTTGGATATATGCTTCTCACAAACCGAAGCTTCTCACAACAAGCATGATGGTTTTCGGCAGGGAACATCCCACCTTTGGGGACGAAGCGATACCATTGCCTCTTATTGCTTTCAAAAAATTTTCTCGTGTCAACATAGAACAACAGGAGTGGTGTGAATTTTTGTGATTTTTCGGGGTTCGTTTGGACATTTTTATGCATTAACTGAGTTTTCAATGCATTTTATGTGCATAATTCAAATTTGACCTACATGCACATGCTCCAGTGCATATAAATTGGTTGAAAAGTCAAATCTGTGTCCTTGATTGCATGCTTAGGTCCCATGCAAGAAATGGGCATGAATTTCAAACACCGGGGCACCGTTGATTGCCGGCAAAACATTGAGATGCATGGTTTTTAAATTCTAGTAAATCCAAAACTCATCTGAAATTCATGAAACTTGGCATGCTATCATGGAGCGGCATCAAAATGCCATGGTACAAATTTTGTCCCATATGAGGCAGGTTTGGGTATATGCTTCTCACAAACCGGAGCTTCTCACAACAAGCATGATGATTTTTGGTAGGGAACGTCCCACCTTTGGGGACGAAACAATATCCATTGCCTCTTATTGCTTTCAAATTTTTTTCTTGTGTCAACGTAGAACAACAGGAGTGTTGTGTGAATTTTTGTGATTTTTTCGGGGTTCGTTTGGACATTTTTATGCATTAACTGAGTTTTCAATGCATTTTATGTGCATAATTCAAATTTGAACTACATGCACATACTCCAGTGCATATAAATTGGTTGAAAAATCAAATCTGTGTCCTTAGGTGCATGCTTACATCCCACGCAAGAAATGGGAATGAATTTCAAACACCGGGACACCGTTGATTGCCGGCAAAACATTGAGATGCATGGTTTTTAAATTCTAGTAAATCCAAAACTCGCCTGAAATTCATGAAACTTGGCATGCTATCATGGAGCGGCATCAACATGTCGTGGTGCAAATTTTGTCCCATATGGGGTAGGTTTGGGTATATGCTTCTCACAAACCGGAGCTTCTCACAACAAGCATGATGGTTTTCGATAGGGAACGTCCCACCTTTGGGGAAAAATGATATCCATTGCCTATTATTGCTTTCAAATTTTTTCTCGTGTCAACATAGCACAACTGGAGTGTTATGTGAATTTTTGTGATTTTTCGGGGTCTGTTTGGACATTTTATGCATTAACTGAGTTTTCAATGCATTTTATGTGCATAATTCAAATCTGACCTACATGCACATGCTCCAGTGCATATAAATTGGTTGAAAACTCAAATCTGTGTCCTTGGGTGCATGCTTAGGTCCCATGCAAGAAATGGGAATGAATTTCAAACACCGGGGCACCGTTGATTGCCGGCAAAACATTGAGATGCATGGTTTTTAAATTCTAGTAAATCCAAAACTCGTCTGAAATTCATGAAACTTGGCATGCTACCATGGAGCGGCATCAACATGCCGTAGTACACATTTTGTCCCATATGGGGCAGGTTTGGGTATATGCTTCTCACAAACCGAAGCTTCTCACAACAAGCATGATGGTTTTCGGCAGGGAACATCCCACCTTTGGGGAGGAAATGATATCCATTGCCTCTTATTGCTTTAAAAAAATTCTCGTGTCAACATAGAACAAGAGGAGTGGTGTGAATTTTTGTGATTTTTCGGGGTTCGTCTGGACATTTTATGCATTAACTGAGTTTTCAATGCATTTTATGTGCATAATTCAAATTTGAACTACATGCACATACTCCAGTGCAGATAAATTGGTTGAAAAATCAAATATGTGTCCTTGGGTGCATGCTTAGGTCCCATGCAAGAAATGGGCATGAATTTCAAACATCGGGGCACCGTTGATTGCCAGCAAAACATTGAGATGCATGGTTTTTAAATTCTAGTAAATCCAAAACTCGTCTGAAATTCATGAAACTTGGCATGCTATCATGGAGCAGCATCATAATGCCGTGGTACAAATTTTGTCCCATATGGGGCAGGTTTGGGTATATGCTTCTCACAACAAGCATGATGGTTTTCGGTAGGGAACGTCCCACCTTTGGGGACGAAATGATATCCATTGCCTCTTATTGCTTTCAAATTTTTTTCTCGTGTCAACGTAGAACAACAGGAGTGTTGTGTGAATTTTTGTGATTTTTTGGGGTTCGTTTGGACATTTTTATGCATTAACTGAGTTTTCAATGCATTTTATGTGCATAATTCAAATTTGAACTACATGCCCATGCTCCAGTGTATATAAATTGGTTGAAAAATCAAATATGTGTCCTTGGGTGCATGCTTAGGTCCCATGCAAGAAATGGGAATGAATTCCAAACACCGGGGCACCGTTGATTGCCGCAAAACATTGAGATGCGTGGTTTTAAAATTCTAGTAAATCCAAAACTCGTCTGAAATTCATGAAACTTGGCATGCTATCATGGAGCGGCATCAACATGATGTGGTACACATTTTGTCCCATATGGGGCAGGTTTGGGTATATGCTTCTCACAAACCGGACCTTCTCAGAACAAGCATGATGGTTTTCGGCAGGGAACATCCCACCTTTGGGGACGAAACGATATCCATTGCCTCTTATTCCGTTCAATTTTTTTTCTCGTGTCAACATAGAACAACAGGAGTGTTGTGTGGATTTTTGTGATTTTTCGGGGTTTGTTTGGAAATTTTATGCATTAACTGAGTTTTCAATGCATTTTATGTGCATAATTCAAATTTGAACTACATGCGCATGCTCCAATGCATATAAATTGGTTCAAAATCAAATCTGTGTCCTTGGGTGCATGCTTAGGTCCCATGCAAGAAATGGGAATGAATTTCAAACACCGGGGCATCGTTGATTGCCGGCAAAACAATGAGATGCATGGCTTTTAAATTCTAGTAAATCCAAAACTCAGCTGAAATTCATGAAACTTGGCATGCTATCATGGAGCGGCATCAACATGTTGTGGTACACATTTTGTCCCATATGGGGCAGGTTTGGGTATATGCTTCTCACAAACCACAACTTCTCACAACAAGCATGATTGTTTTCGGTAGGGAACGTCCCACCTTTGGGGAAGAAACGATATCCAGTGCCTCTTATTTCTTTCAAATTTTTTTCTCGTGTCAACAAAGAACAACAGGAGTGTTGTGTGAATTTCTGTGATTTTTCAAGGTTCGTTTAGACATTTTTATGCATTAACTGAGTTTTCAATGCATTTTATGTGCATAATTGAAATTTGACCTACATGCGCATGCTCCGATGCATATAAATTGGTTTAAAAATCAAATCTGTGTCCTTGGGTGCATGCTTAGGTCCCATGCAAGAAATGGGAATGAATTTCCAACACCGGGGCACCGTTGATTGCCGGCAAAACATTGAGATGCCTGGTTTTTAAATTCTAGTAAATCCAAAACTCATCTAAAATTCATGAAACTTGGCATGCTATCATGGAGCAGCATCAAAATGCCGTGGTACAAATTTTGTCCCATATGGGGCAGGTTTGGGTATATGCTTCTCACAACAAGCATGATGGTTTTCGGTAGGGAACGTCCCACCTTTGGGGACGAAACGATATCCATTGCCTCTTATTGCTTTCAAATTTTTTTCTTGTGTCAACGTAGAACAACAGGAGTGTTGTGTGCTTTTTTGTGATTTCTCGGGGTTTCTTTGGACATTTTTATGCATTAACGAAGTTTTCAATGCATTTTATGTGCATAATTCAAATTCGAACTACATGCCCATGCTCCAGTGTATATAAATTGGTTGAAAAATCAAATCTGTGTCCTTGGGTGCATGCTTATGTCCCATGCAAGAAATGGGAATGAATTCCAAACACCGGGGCACCGTTGATTGCCGCAAAACATTGAGATGCGTGGTTTTAAAATTCTAGTATATCCAAAACTCGTCTGAAATTCATGAAACTTGGCATGCTATCATGGAGCGGCATCAACATGCTGTGGTACACATTTTGTCCCATATGGGGCAGGTTTGGGTATATGCTTCTCACAAACCGGAGCTTCTCAGAACAAGCATGATGGTTTTCGGCAGGGAACATCCCACCTTTGGGGACGAAACGATATCCATTGCCTCTTATTGCTTTCAAAAAAAATCTCGTGTCAACATAGAACAACAGGAGTGGTGTGAATTTTTGTGATTTTTCGGGGTTCGTTTGGACATTTTTATGCATTAACTGAGTTTTCAATGCATTTTATGTGCATAATTCAAATTTGAACTACATGCACATGCTCTAGTGCATATAAATTGATTCAAAAATTAAATATGTGTCCTTGGGTGCACGCTTAGGTCCCATGCAAGAAATGGGCATGAATTTCAAACACCAGGGCATCGTTGATAGCCAACAAAACATTGAGATGCATGGTTTTTAAATTCTAGTAAATCCAAAACTCATATGAAATTCATGAAACATGGCATGCTATCATGGAGCGGAATCAACATGCCGTGGTACAAATTTTGTCCCATATGGGCCGGTTTGGGTATATGCTTCTCACAAACCGGAGCTTCTCACAACAAGCATGATGGTTTTCGGTAGGGAACGTCCCACCTTTGGGGACGAAACGATATCCATTGCCTCTTATTGCTTTCAAATTTTTTTCTCGTGTCAACGTAGAACAATAGGAGTGTTGTGTGAATTTTTGTGATTTTTCGGGGTTCGTTTGGACATTTTTATGCATTAACTAAGTTTTCAATGCATTTTATGTGCATAATTCAAATTTGAACAACATGCACATACTCCAGTGCATATAAATTGGTTGAAAAATCAAATCTGTGTCCTTAGGTGCACGCTTATGTCCCATGCAAGAAATGGGAATGAATTTCAAACACCGGGACACCGTTGATTGCCGGCAAAACATTGAGATGCATGGTTTTTAAATTCTAGTAAATCCAAAACTCGCCTGAAATTCATGAAACTTGGCATGCTATCATGGAGCGGCATCAACATGCCGTGGTACAAATTTTGTCCCATATGGGGCAGGTTTGGGTATATGCTTCTCACAAACCGGAGCTTCTCACAACAAGCATGATGGTTTTCGATAGGGAACACCCCACCTTTGGGGAAAAAACGATATCCATTGCCTCTTATTGCTTCAAATTTTTCTCGTGTCAACATAGAACAACACGAGTGTTATGTGATTTTTTGTGATTTTTCGGGGTTTGTTTGGACATTTTATGCATTAACTGACTTTTCAATGCACTTTATGTGCATAATTCAAATTTGAACTACATGCGCATGCTCCAATGCATATAAATTGGTTGAAAAATCAAATCTGTGTCCTTGGGTGCATGCTTAGGTCCCATGCAAGAAATGGGAATGAATTTTAAACACCGGGGCACCGTTGATTGCCGGTAAAACATTGAGATGCATGGTTTTTAAATTCTAGTAAATCCAAAACTCGTCTGAAATTCATGAAACTTGGCATGCTACCATGGAGCGGCATCAACATGCCGTAGTACACTTTTTGTCCCATATTGGGCAGGTTTGGGTATATGCTTCTCACAAACCGAAGCTTCTCACAACAAGCATGATGGTTTTTGGCAGGGAACATCCCACCTTTGGGGACGAAACGATATCCATTGCCTCTTATTGCTTTAAAAAAAATTCTCGTGTCAACATAGACCAACAGGAGTGGTGTGAATTTTTGTGATTTTTCAGGGTTCGTTTGGACATTTTTATGCATTAACTGAGTTTTCAATGCCTTTTATGTGCATAATTCAAATTTGAACTATATGCACATACTCCAGTGCATATAAATTTGTTAAAAACTCAAATCTGTGTCCTTGGGTGCATGCTTAGGTCCCATGCAAGAAATGGGCATGAATTCCAAACACCGAGGCACCGTTGATTGCCGCAAAGCATTGAGACACCTGGTTTTTAAATTCTAGTAAATCCAAAACTCGCTTGAAATTCATGAAACTTGGCATGCTATCAGGGAGCGGCATCAGCATGTCGTGGTACAAATTTTGTCCCATATGGGGCAGGTTTGGGTATATGCTTCTCACAAACCGGAGCTTCTCACAACAAGCATGATGGTTTTCGATAGGGAACATCCCACCTTTGGGGACGAAACGATATCCATTGCCTCTTATTGCTTTCAAATTTTTTTGTCGTGTCAACATAGAACAACAGGAGTGTTGTGTGGATTTTTGTGATTTTTCGGGGTTTGTTTGGAAATTTTATGCATTAACTGAGTTTTCAATGCATTTTATGTGCATAATTGAAATTTGAACTACATGCGCATGCTCCAATGCATATAAATTGGTTGAAAAATCAAATCTGTGTCCTTGGGTGCATGCTTAGGTCCCATGCAAGAAATGGGAATGAATTTCAAACACCGGGGCACCGTTGATTGCCGGCAAAACATTGAGATGCATGGTTTTTAAATTCTAGTAAATCCAAAACTCATCTGAAATTCATGAAACTTGGCATGCTATCATGGAGTGGCATCAGCATGCCGTGGTACAAATGTTGTCCCATATGGGGCAGGTTTGGGTATATGCTTCTCACAAACCGGAGCTTCTCACAACAAGCATGATGGTTTTCGACAGGGAACATCCCACCTTTGGGGACGAAAGATATCCATTGCCTCTTATTGCTTTCAAAAAAATTTCTCGTGTCAACATAGAACAACAAGAGTGTTGTGTGAATTTTTATGATTTTTCGGGGTTCGTTTGGACATTTTTATGCATTAACTGAGTTTTCAATTCATTTTATGTGCATAATTCAAATTTGAACTACATGCGCATGCTCCAATGCATATAAATTCGTTGAAAAATCAAATATGTGTCCTTGGGTGCATGCTTACGTCCCATGCAAGAAATGGGCATGAATTTCAAACACCGGGGCACCGTTGATTGCCGGCAAAACATTGAGATGCATGGTTTTTAAATTCTAGTAAATCCAAAACTCGTCTGAAATTCATGAAACTTGGCATGCTATCATGGAGCGGCATCAAAATGCCGTGGTACAAATTTTGTCCCATATGGGGCAGGTTTGGGTATATGCTTCTCACAACAAGCATGATGGTTTTCGATAGGGAACGTCCCACCTTTGGGGACGAAACGATATCCATTGCCTCTTATTGCTTTCAAATTTTTTTCTCGTGTCAACGTAGAACAGCAGGACTGTTGTGTGAATTTTTGTGATTTTTCGGGGTTCGTTTGGATATTTGTATGCATTAATTGAGTTTTCAATGCATTTTATGTGCATAATTCAAATTTGAACTACATGCCCATGCTCCAGTGTATATAAATTGGTTTAAAAATCAAATCTGTGTCCTTGGGTGCATGCTTAGGTCCCATTCAAGAAATGGGAATGAATTCCAAACACCGGGGCACCGTTGATTGCCGCAAAACATTGAGATGCATGGTTTTAAAATTCTAGTAAATCCAAAACTCATCTGAAATTCATGAAACTTGGCATGCTATCATGGAGCGGCATCAACATGCCGTGGTACACATTTTGTCCCATATGGGGCAGGTTTGGGTATATGCTTCTCACAAACCGGAGCTTCTCAGAACAAGCATGATGGTTTTCGGCAGGGAACATCCCACCTTTGGGGACGAAACGATATCCATTGCCTCTTATTGCTTTCAAAAAAAATCTCGTGTCAACATAGAACAACAGGAGTGGTGTGAATTTTTGTGATTTTTCGGGGTTCGTTTGGACATTTTTATGCATTAACTGAGTTTTCAATGCATTTTATGTGCATAATTCAAATTTGAACTACATGCACATGCTCAAGTGCATATAAATTGGTTGAAAAATTAAATATGTGTCTTTGGGTGCATGCTTAGGTCCCATGCAAGAAATGGGCATGAATTTCAAACACCGGGGCATCGTTGATAGCCAGCAAAACATTGAGATGCATGGTTTTTAAATTCTAGTAAATCCAGAACTCGTATGAAATTCATGTAACTTGGCATGCTATCATGGAGCGGAATCAACATGCCGTGGTACAAATTTTGTCCCATATGGGGCAGGTTTGGGCATATGCTTCTCACAAACCAGAGCTTCTCACAACAAGCATCATGGTTTTCGGTAGGGAACGTCCCACCTTTGGGGACGAAACGGTATCCATTGCCTCTTATTGCTTTCAAATTTTTTTCTCGTGTCAACATAGAACAACAGGAGTGTTGTGTGAATTTTGTGATTTTTCGGGGTTCGTTTGGACATTTTTATGCATTAACTGAATTTTCAATGCGTTTTATGTGCATAATTGAAATTTGAACTACATGCACATGCTCCAGTGCATATAAATTGGTTGAAAAACAAATCTGTGTCCTTGGGTGCATGCTTAGGTCCCATGCAAGAAATGGGCATGAATTTCAAACACCGGGGCACCGTTGATTGCCGGCAAAACATTGACATGCCTGGTTTTTAAATTCTAGTAAATCCAAAATTCAGTTAACCATTCATGTGACGCCACGTGTCTTGGTTTTAATGGTTGTAGGAGGTGCCGTGCGGACAGCTGCTTGACATTGACTGAACGGGAGGCGTGCGAGCGCCGTCCGGTGCGTAGGCTGACCGAGAGGCGTGCAAGCTATCCTCGAGTGCGCAGGCTCACCGGGAAGCGTGCGAGTTGTATGCTGCACAGGCTCACTAGGAAGCGAGCCCTTTGATTTCCATGGCCGCCTGCCTTGCTCGCGTCCTCTCCATTAATGGCGCCCAAGCCGCAGTTTAATTTGCTTTTTTAATATAAAACACTCAATGCAAATGTTTTAGTTAGAACACCCGTATGCAAACCGACAGCTTCCCCAGGAAGCCAAGAGAAAATGTGTCAAGCTGGATTTCTGCAGCTCTTGATCGCAAATGATTTAGATAGAACACCCGTATGCAAAGTGAGAGCAGCGCATGATTTGTGCATCCCTTCAACGCAAACGGTTCTTCTGGATGACCCGTGTGCAACCACGTACAAACAATTTGGTAAGATTTGCATCTGTCATATTGGGTATGTTGCCGTTTGTCAAACTGGAAAGATTTACATTTGTTGATCTAGTAAAGTTGCCATTTGTCAATCCTTGTAACACCGCGTTTTGTCAAAATATGCAGCTAGAAATCATTAGCACTATGTAATTTTTGCAACTAAAATTCACTAATTAAGCTAGAAATCATTCCCCAATTATTGCCAACCACGTGCTGAAATAGCTAGTTCAACTATATATACTAGCTAATTTTAAGTACGTTGTACAGTTCGACCACACATCTATAGTTAGATGAACTGAACAAAATAGCCCCTACATACTACCACAGAGGGGCTTTGTGCTACTTCCGGCAGCCTCTCCTCTGCCGAGCGCATTCAGTAAGAGGCAGAGGAGGAGGAGGAGCCTACCGACGAGCTAGACAAATGCAATACGGTGCCTCCTGCTGTTGCACATTCAGCGACGCTCGCCAGCTCGAACACCCACTGCCGCTCCAGACGATCCCTCTCGAATTGGCCGGACTGCTCGTAGATCTCCTGATTCCTCGCCTCTGCGTCGGCGTGTGCTGTGGCCACGGCTGCGGTAAGGCTCTTTGCATGCTCGACGAGGCGCTCCTCCTCTTCCCGCAGGAACTCGATGTAGCATGCAAGGTTGCTGACGCACATGTGAGCCTCCACCTCTGCCCCCTCCTTCGGGCGGCGGTGGCGGAGCGGCTGATGATCCCTCCGGTTGACGGTGGGCTGGCGGCCACGGCAACCGACGATGGGGTAGCGGCCACGGCGGCCGACGATGGGGTGGCGGCCACGACCACCACCTCCCGCCTTCAGGCCACGGTGGCGGAACGGGTGATGGCCACGGTGGCCGACAGTAGGGTGGCGGCCACGATGGCCACCTCACGCCTTTGGGCCACGATGGCGGAGCTGGAGATGGCCCTGGCTGTCGATGGTGGTGTGGCGGCAACGGCGGCCAGCAACAGCTGCCGACGGGCAGCGGCGGCAGAGCGTGTGGTGGGTGTTCCGAGCACATCCAATAGGGACGCCGCACGCACTACACTACGCCGGGGACTGCGCCACGGCCGTGGTGTAGCCTCCTAGTTGGAGCTGTCCTATGACGACGGCGGAGTGGCTCAGCGACGATGACGGACCGGTGCCATTGGCGATTGTGGAAGAAGCAGACGAGATAACCTATAGGGAGGAAGGGGAAAATGCGAAGCAGGACTCGCCGGCCATGAGGGTTTTTATAGCAGGCCGGTAAGCATTGGGATTTTGGGGGATTTCACGGAGTCGGGCGGGAAGCTTGCGCGGGAACCTACGAGGTTGCGTGGGAACGGGCTCACCGACGATTGTATCGTTGGAGTCGTATTTGAACATAGTTTCCAGCTATACAATTTTTGTAACATGCATTAACACTTTTTTGGTTAAATTTAAGGTTATACACTAGCAAGCGTTTGCCCGCAACACACACGCTTACTCCATTACAAATAGCTCTGATGGATCAACTGTCTGCCACGTATCACACACGCAACTCTAATCTGATTCGTGCTTGATGTCTCCGACATCGCTCGCACAGTTCGTCTTATTTGCCACGTATCACTGTGCCATCCTCTGCTCGCGTCCCTCGGCAAGCTCTGCTCGCAATTAGGCGCCGTAGTGTGCTGTGCTCGCCGTTAGGCGCAGCGGCGCGCTCGGTCGCGTCTGTTGGCGCGCTCTGCTCGTGTTCGTCGGCGCACTCAGCTTGTGGACAGCTTTTCCCTGAGGTGACCGCGGAGCACTCTGCTCGCATCCCTCCGCGCGCGCTCTGCCAGCGGTTTGGCGTGCGCACGATCACGTCGGGGGGCCCATATGCATGCGGTTGCGTCACGCGCGTTGCCACGTGATGCAGTTACGTGCGGCATGATGGAGTTATGTGCTGCAAATTAGAACTGCCATCAGGGCCTGCCGATATTCCTGGCCGTCTGGCTTCCCCTTTAATTCCTGCTGCCATTATAACCTTAGTCTCTTCAACCTTTCGATCGCGCCCCATAACACAACAAGCACACCCACGACAACACATAGAGAGGGGATGTCCAGCGGCGCTCCAATGGAGTTCGGCGAGCATAGAGTGGAGACCCACGCGAGGGAGACGAATCTCTCGGTGGTGTACACCATCGACCCTATCGTGGTGGACGACTACATTAACAGCGTTGAGCAGTTGCTTGCTGGAGACAAGTACAAGGTGGTCGGCATCGACCTCGAGTACACCGCCGGTCATCCCAGCATAGATCAGAAGGTTGCCGTCGCCCATTTGTGCTTGCACCATCATGTCCTCATCTACCACTACTGCATGGCCAAGGGCCTTGCGACCGTTTCAACAGGTTTGTCAACAGCACCGACTACAAGTTCTCCATGGTGGATACCAAAGACGATGTAAAAGCGCTCAGTGTTACGGGCTTGGCCTGCAAGAACCTTGTCAAAATCCATGACCATTACAGGGTCTGGGCAGCATGAGGGAGTCCTGGATTAGGGGGTATCCGGACAGCCGGATTATATCCTTTGGCCGGACTGTTGGACTATGAAGATACAAGATTGAAGACTTCGTCTCATGTCCGGATGGGACTCTACTTGGCGTGGAAGGCAAGCTAGGCAATACGGATATGTATATCTCCTCCTTTGTAACCGACCTTGTGTAACCCTAGCCCCCTCCGGTGTCTATATAAACCGGATGGTTTTAGTCCGTAGGACAACATACAATCATACCATAGGCTAGCTTCTAGGGTTTAGCCTCTCCGATCTCGTGGTAGACCTACTCTTGTACTACCCATATCATCAATATTAATCAAGCAGGACTAGGGTTTTGCCTCCATCAAGAGGGCATGAACCTGGGTAAAACATCGTGTTCCCTGCCTCCTGTTACCATCCGCCTTAGACGCACAGTTCGGGACCCCCTACCCGAGATCCGCCGGTTTTGACACCGACATTGGTGCTTTCATTGAGAGTTCCACAGTGGCGTCGCCAGAAGGAAGGATGTCTCGTCTCGTCTTTAAAGACGGTACTACTGTTGGGGGAGCTTTGGCTGTCGGCCAGACTCTCCGGCTGGGCGGTTTCATCATGACCGCCTGTTCGGCCGCCGCGCCGACAATGACTTCTCGGGTCATCGAAAATAGCCTCCATGTCAAATCGGCACTCGCCGAACAGATGGATCCAATGGAGCTCACCTCCCTAAACGAGCTCTTGGATCGCATCGCCGCCTTGGGAGTCGCTATGGACTATGATCGGATTGGGCTTAAACCCGATCAAAGGGAGATTAACTCTCCGCCGGTCACCCATCATATTGCAGTGGTGGAGGAACAATGCGGCGACCACTTCTCCATATTGAGGACCAACTATGTCCAGATTCCTGAGCTCTCCGAGCCGGATACCCGTTCGTGGGAGGACAACATCCAATCCCTGAACTTAGAGTCAGGCAGCGGGCCAGGATTATCCGGCAACACCCCGGAACCAGAATTTCCAAAATTGGAAATTCCATGGCCCCTGGATCCCATATCGGGTAAGGGTTCGGATTCAATTCCACCCACCCACCCAAACATAAGCGATCTTTCCCACATCAGGCAAGAGCCCCAGGAAACAGTACATCACTATTGGGCCAGATTCCTCCTTGCGATGAACAAGGTCAAGGACTATCGCGAGGAAGACGCAATCTCACTTTTCTGCAATAATTGCACGGACAAGGGAATCCTTAATGCCTTAAGTTGCCGTGACATATCATGCTTCGCTGACTTGGCATCCATAGTATGAAAGTACTATGCGATGGAAAACGCCTGGAAAACCGAAACAAAATTTTGGGATAATCCGACTCCAAATACACACCCAGTCCGAAGTAAAAGGTTAAACTATCATAACACACCCAAGCTAGTTGCAAAGAAACAAAAATCCCCTACAAGGCATGGAACCGTACTGGAGGGATGACTTAACGGACCCTGTAAAATTCATGGTATAGCGGATACAATACCAACGCACATACTTAGAGCATGTTGGATACTCCGGCGGGTGGCCAAAAGTGGTGAGGATCTTCTTATCCCAAATGCCACAGAGCACCATCCCGTGGATAACAATACGGTGTTAACAGTCTTTGAGACATTTGCGTCAAATAATAGGCCCAAGCGAACACTCCGCGGCATGGCCGAAATCTGCCACGTAGCAGCAATAAATCCATGGAGTGACACGGCTATTACCTTCAATGCCAGTAATGAACCTAAATTCCGAACAGCCCGAGCACCAGCCGCACTGGTCCTCGGTCCAATTGTGTACAGCTTTCGACTCACCAAAGTACTCATGGACGGCGGCAGCGGATTAAACCTCATCTACGAGGAAACTCTTCAAAAAATGGAAATAGACTGGAACCGCATTGAGCAAAGTAGCACAACCTTCAGAGGAATCATACCCAGTCGGGAGGCACGATGTGCTGGGAAAATCACACTAGATGTGGTATTCGGTACGCCAGAGAATTATAGGTCCGAAGAAATTACATTTCAAGTGGCCCCGTTCAGAAGTGGATACCTAGCCTTTTAGGACGTGAGGCGTTCACGATCTTGCAAGCTATACCCCATTATGGGTACATGAAGCTCAAAATGCCCGGGCCCAACGGAATCATCACTCTCGCCAGTGATCCGAACACAACACTCCACGCCGAAAACAAAACAACCGCACTAGCCCTCAAGGCATTATCCAAAGCCCTCTCAGCCGAGGAATTAACCATGCTATGCTCCACAGTGGACAGGGACGACGTGATACTCGATAAGAGATCCAAGTCCACCTCTTTTAAACCAGCGGATGAAATAGTCAAATTCCAAGTCCACCCAACGAACCCTACAGAAACAGCCTACATCGGGGCACAGTTAAACCCCGACGTGGATGCCGCACTACGAGAGTTCCTGCGCGAGAATTGGGACATATTTGCATGGCACCCCTCAAACATGCCAGGAATCCCACGCAGGCTGGCCGAGCATAGCCTCAATATTCTAAAGGGATTCAAGCCGGTCAAGCAAGCTCTTCGGCGTTTCTCCGAACCTAAGAGACATGCCATGGGAGAGGAACTAGCCAAGTTATTGGAGACTGGATTCATCAGAGAGATAAAACACCCGGACTGGCTAGCAAACCTGGTGATGTTACCAAAGAAGGATAAATGCTGGTGCCTTTGTGTCGATTTCAAGGACCTCAATAAAGCTTTCCCAAAGGATCCCTTCCCCCTCCCCCGCATCGATCAAATTATCGATGCTACCGTAGGACACGAGTCATTGTGTTTCCTCGACGCATACTCCGGTTACCACCAAATCAAGATGGCGGAGTCCGACCAAGCCGCAACGACATTCATCACACCATACGGTCCCTTCTGTTTCAACACAATGCCTTTTGGGCTCAAAAACGCCGGCGCAACAAATCGACAAAACAAATCGACAAAACAGTAGAGGCATATGTAGACGATGTGGTCGTCAAAACCAAACACGTCGACTCTTTGATAGACGACTTGAGGCTCACATTCGACAACCTCCGAACATACGACATTAAGCTCAATCCGGAAAATGTGTTTTCGGCGTACCAGCCGGAAAGCTCCTGGGTTTCATTGTCTCCAGTAGAGGTATTGAAGCTAACCCGGCCAAAATCCGAGCTTTGTCACAGTTGGCTACCCCAACCGACCTCAAACAAATACAAAAGTTAACAGGATGAGTGGCGGCTCTAAGCCGTTTTATCTCCCGCTTAGCAGAAAAGGCTTTACCCCTTTATCGCCTCCTTCGGCGCACCGAACACTTTGAGTGGACGGACACTGCCACAGCCGGATTGGAAGAAATAAAGGCCATTTTGGCAACCAACCCAATCCTGGCCGCGCCAAATATCGGTGAACCAATGATGTTGTACATTGCGGCAACCCATCAAGTTGTAAGCGCAGTGCTCGTCGTCGAACAAGAAGCTGACGGACATAAATTCCCTCTTCAAAAGCCGGTATACTATGTATCCACTATCCTCACTCCATGAAAATCACGGTACCCACATTATCAAAAGATAGCCTACGCAGTATTCATGGCATCCCGGAAGCTGCGACACTACTGTCAAGAGTGTTCAATTACAGTAGCCTCGGAAGTGCCACTTAATGATATTATAAACAACCGCGATGCTACGGGCCGGATTGCCAAATGGGCTATTGAGCTCCTCCCGTTCGACATAACATACAAACCTCGACGAGCCATTAACTCGCAGGTATTGGCCGACTTTGTCGCCGAATGGACGGAGGCCGAACTCCCTAAAGAGTACGGCGCATACACCAATTGGATCATGCACTTCGACGGTTCTAAAATGCTGGCTGGTGTAGGGGCTGGCGTCGTCCTGACGTCCCCAACCGGAGATACCATTCAGTACGTACTGCAAATATTGTACACAGACTCCACCAACGCAGCCGAATATGAAGCCCTGTTGCATGGTCTTCGGATGGCAGTCTCCATGGGCATTCAACGCCCGTAGGTGCACGAGGATTCAAACCTTGCAATATCCCAAATAAATGGAGACTTTGATGCCAAGGATCCGAAAATGGCGGCCTACCGAAACGCCATCCTAAAAATGTCAGCTTGGTTCGAGGGACTCGAATTTCACCATGTGGCTCGGGAAAACAATCAAGCGGCGGATATCCTCGCCCGCATCGGTGCAAAATGCGATGCGGTCCCCCCCAATATATTTTTGGAAAGGCTGTTCAAGCCATCCGTAGTATGGGAAGGGGACACCGGTAACAATAGTCCGGACCCGGCCAAAATGCCCGATACTGAATACTCTGACACAATCGGAGGCTCCTCCACCGAAATAACACCTTCAGCCCACGTAATAATGGCCATCATCGCCTCGTGGACAGAACCATTCCTGGCCTACCTAACTAGGCAGGAACTTCCAGAGGACCAAAATGAGGCATGTTGCATAGTGCGGCGATCTAAGGCCTACAGGGTCCACGAGGGAGAATTGTATAAAAAAAGCACTATCGGAGTCCTTCAAAGGTGCATCTCCGAAGAGGAAGGGCGGAACCTTTTGGCAGAAATCCATGCCGGACTCGGCGGTCACCATGCCGCAGCCCAGGCTCTTGTAAGCAAGGCCTTCCGTACAGGATTCTATTGGCCAACGGCCCGGGCAGATGCACAGGACTTGGTCGAACGTTGCGCCGGTTGCCAGCTCTTTGCAAATCAAAGCCGCATGCCACCCACCGCCCTCCAAACAATCCCCATTACGTGTCCCTTTGCGGTCTGGGGGCTTGACATGGTTGGACCCCTTAAAGGGGGAACCCACAAGAAAAAATACTTACTGGTCATGGTGGATAAATTCACCAAATGGATAGAGGCCAAACCTGTTAAAACAGCCGAATCCGGACCAGTGATAGACTTCATATCTGGGGTCGTACACCGTTATGGCGTCCCCCATAGCATCATCACTGACAACGGCACAAACTTCACAGCCGATGAGGTAAAACTCTGGTGCAGCAAAATGGGCATCAAGCTCGATTATGCTTCAGTCTATCACCCACAAACCAACGGTCAAGTCGAGCGAGCAAACGGTCTTATAATGAGCGGCATTAAACCCAGATTAGTGTGTTCCTTAACAGAGTCTAACACGCACTGGGTAGAGGAGCTCGACTCTGTACTCTGGGGGCTGCGGACCATGACGAATCGTATTACCGGATATACACCCTTCTTTATGGTGTACGGCGCAGAGGCAGTCTTGCCCTGTGACATAATTCATGATTCACCTCGAGTGCGCATGTACGGAGAAAGAGAAGCCGAGCTCGATCGGCAGGACAGTCTGGACACCATGGAGTAGGAGCGCGACGTAGCCAAAGCCCGTTCCGCATTTTATCAGCAACATGCTCGCAGATACCAAAGCAGAGAAGTACGGGCCAAAACTTATAACGTTGGCGAACTAGTTCTACGCCTGCCGGATAAGAAAAAGAACAAGCTCGAGCCCAAATGGGAAGGTCCCTTCATTATTGACCAAGTTCTGACCGGTGGAGCGTACCGACCGCGGGATGCATCGACTAGTCGACTCGAGCCGAACCCATGGAACGCGGCCAGGCTCCGAAGATTCTACGCCTAGCACCGGACTCTATGTTCGTCCCCTCCCTTTGTCCATTTTTGCATATACATTATCTGTCTTGTTTTTCTTTCTTCCTTTCTTTTATTCTTTCTCTAGGCCTTCAAGGGCCAACTTGTGCCTCGCTTTCACATTATAGATGCGCTAGCCACGCTCATCATACCTGGGGGCTTCTTTCACAGAAGCTTAATTATTTATCTGGGCCTCAGGCCCCGCACATGTGTCATGCTTCCGCATGTACCTTTTTTCGCCATTACATGCATCGATATGACTTAAGTTTTGGCCAAGATGGGTTGCCTGGCTCTTGTATTTATGCCCTACGTTCACGTTAATTCGGCTAGGGTATAAGGGGAGCACCTCTGTGATTGTTACTGCCGGGTCAGCCGGATGTGTACCTCAGACTGGGTGAAGCCGAAAGCTAGCGTTCTTAAGGGAATATTCGGTCGGTGAACAAAAGATGATTTTTATTTATTGTCCATATCTGCCCCCAGATGTTTTTCATGCGTTTCTTATCGCAGTCCGGACATGCACTTTAGGGCATGCTTACCCAGGGAAAGGAACCCTTAACGGAACTATTCTCCCTGGAAGATGTTTCTTACTACCTATGTAATATAACACAACTAGTTGGGCACTTGTCTGTTCAAGCACTAATGACCCCTACGCCTGGTCTCCACGCATACCCCGGTTCTTATATAACTGAGCGGGTATTCAGATACATTCCGGACAATCGGGTCCCGAGGTTGAAGCGAAAAGGTCTGCCAAGACAAATGATCTACAATCCGGCTAGAACGCATTATACATGTCACTTTAATTACATAGTCATGCAGAGTGACTAAATTCTTCTTCTATACCATCCAACAGGCGGTCTAGCTTACAATCTTGTTGGGAATACTTTGCGGCTAATTCTACTTTCCCATAAACTAAGCTAACGGGGATCTCACTTCCATCGGGCCCCACAGGTCCGACCTCGGCCATGTGATTTGGGTCTGCCTTGGTATATCGCGTCTTCGCCATGGCCTAGGCTTCTCTGGCACCCTGTCGGCAGGCTGATATCTTCCATAATCGGAAGTGCCGCCGTGCTCCCTTGAGCTTCTCCGCAAGCTCTGCAACGCCCTCTGGCAGGGAGATGGACGGCCACAAGGCTTGGGCAACACCCTGCATCACCTGTCGAACTTGTTCGTGCAGATGTGACAGCTCGGATAGAAGATCACCCGTAGACCCCAGGCATTTCCTCCGCGAGACGACCCGTCAGCATACCTACAGACATAACGCTGTTAGTCGGCTTCTTCGCCGAACTCCTTTAAAAGGATTCGTTCAAGCACTTACTGAAAATGCCGCGCCGAAGCCGCTTATTCTCCTTCTTGGAGTCTGCAAGCTGGCCCAGAACGTATTTTAGTTCCACGCTCAGCTTAATATTGGCGTCTTGGAGATTGTTTTTCTCCCGCCTAACCTCAGTCAGCACGCGTTTGCCAGCCTCTAGCTGTCGCATAACATGCTGGTCCTCCGGATTTTCTCCGGATTCATCTGCAACATCTGTTGTTAGATCTGCAGCCATGCCGCACATTATATGGTAACCATCATCCTTTAAAGTAAATGTTACCAGCAGGCGACTTTTTCGGTTCCTGCAATGCGGCCACAGCAGCCCGTAATCGGGTCTTGCATTCCTCTAGCTCATGTGACAGCCTAGTATTCTTCTCTGTAAGAACCTGCACAATAAGGATGATCCTTAAATCAGTTCTGCTAACTGTTTCAAGTCTCAGGGGCTACTGATACATATAAATCGTCAGATTTACTTATCCATACATCCTTTACATACTGATCCGTGGCCCTAGCTAGACCATCTTGAGCAGCTCAAAGGTACGCCTCTCCAGAATTGAAGGCATCAAATTCCTCTAGTGAGAAACAAGCGTCACGGAGTACGGCCCGGTGGCGCCTATGATTCATGGTGCTTTCCACCTCTGAGTTTGTAGCGGATAATCTATCTGCGTCCTCTGTAGGAGGATTATCTGGCGCCCGCCCCATATCGGCTTCCGCCTCTATGTCTGGTCCTGGCGCCCGACTGGTGGAAGCGTGATTAGTAACATTGCCGGACATATTCCGACGAGCGTTTTTTCTGTTAAAGAAACACGGGCGTTATTATTTTTCGAGAAAGACGACAACCACGGAGCGGGGTTTGTTATACCTTTGCGCCGACGTCTCCATCCTGACCACCTTCCTTTTTGGCCTACCCGGCCTCGGTGCCTCCTATTGGCGTGTTGCTGCGGGTTCGGCAAGGCGTCCCGAATGCCTTCCCTGTAAAAATGCCATGTGTATATGGTGGGTGAAGTGTCTAAAAGGGGATCCTAGTTTTGGAGTTGGTATTTTTGGTTTTTCTTACGTGCGATGTAGGGAGCAGTCCGGGATAGTCGGCCATAATGGCCACCATGGCATCCTCGCAGCTTAACTGATAGAACTGCCGGCCTATCAGCTCCACGAATATAATCGGATCTTCTTCAAGTCCGGAGTCGAGGGCCCGGTCAGGGTCCTCTGGTTTTGGAGAAGGGCTGCTGGCCTCCTTTATGGCTTTTCGCAGTTCCTGCCGCAAAATGGCAAGGTGAATACTTATGACAAAGAATGAGGGGAAAATGGGAGCAGGGAGATATAACTTACCCAGCTTGGAGGATTGTACATGGAGAATCCATCCCATGGCTTGATGCGGGTGAACTCCTCTTCCTCACCCTTGAACAATTCGGACAGAATCTTCGCTAAAGCGGCAGCATTGTTCGGACCCTTACGCCCGCAGCGGGTGGCGTCATCCGCCCCATTATAACACCACAAGGGGTGCCCACAATATTGAAGTGGTTGCACTCCCCGCATTATGCAAATCGAAATAACTTCAATTACTGTCAATCCTGATCGAGCCAGTGCTTTAATTCGGTTCATCAGATAGAGGACTTCTCCATTGTCTTCCACCTAGGGGCTCCATGGGCGCCAACTTCGGCGTTTCTTCAGAGGAGCATTGTTGAACTCAGGAAGACCCCGCCGAACAGGGTCCGGAAGGGGAACGTCCTCCATATAAAACCATTCTGAAGGCCAGTCTTCGGGTGAATTCTTCGGAGTACCAGACAGGTATCCGGTATCGGCGATGCGCCATATTTCGGCTCCGCCCACTTGATAAAGTGACCCCCTCTATGTGTGAGGGACGAGGCAAAATAGCCTTTTCCACAGTTCGAAGTGAGCCTCGCAGCCCAGGAACAACTCGCAGAGAGCTACATAGACGGTGATATGTAGGATGGAGGCGGGGGTGAAATTGTGTAATTGGAGGCCGTAGAACTCTAGGAGCCCGTGGAGGAACGGATGAATTGGAAATCCGAGTCCCCTTAATAGATAGGGGACAAGGCAGACCCGTTCCCCCATAGAGGGACAGGGAAAGCTCTCTGCTTGCTCCCCGCCATTATAGGTGGCAAGCCTGGCTCGAACGGGCACCATGTACGCTGGAGGGAGAAATCCCTTAGTCTGCAGTTCGACTAAACGACTGTGTGGGACTGAACACCTCTCCCAATCACCGGGCTTAGGGCTTCGGGGGCGGGAGGAGGAGCTGCGGAGGTCGGCCATGCTGGAATGGATCTTTCCGGAATGCGCTCTGATGGACTCTCGCTGGGGGAGGATGGTATGGATCGGATCTAAGGATCCCCATCCCTTTAATAGACAATTTATTTATTTGGCTCGGGGGGCGAATGTAAAAACGCCCTGGCGTCTCGTATTCATTCGACGCATGGGAGATAGCCCTTATTGGGCATAGAAGCCAAGAGGTCCAAACATTCATGGGACCGGACACTGCTTTACCAACGTTCGGAAGATGGAGAAGAACCCGCCTTGCAATGCCGAAGACAATACTGCGTGTCGGACTCATCGTCATTGAAGCCTGGTTCGGGGGCTACTGAGGGAGTCCTGGATTAGGGGGTATCCGGACAGCCAGATTATATCCTTTGGCCGGACTGTTGGACTATGAAGATACAAGATTGAAGACTTCGTCTCATGTCCGGATGGGACTCTACTTGGCGTGGA
This sequence comes from Triticum dicoccoides, assembly GCF_002162155.2. Lineage (NCBI taxonomy): Eukaryota > Viridiplantae > Streptophyta > Magnoliopsida > Poales > Poaceae > Triticum > Triticum dicoccoides. The sequence continues at coordinate 326,436,479 of NC_041380.1, read as the reverse complement.
AGGCAAGCTAGGCAATACGGATATGTATATCTCCTCCTTTGTAACCGACCTTGTGTAACCCTAGCCCCCTCCGGTGTCTATATAAACCGGAGGGTTTTAGTCCATAGGACAACATACAATCATACCATAGCCTAGCTTCTAGGGTTTAGCCTCTCCGATCTCGTGGTAGATCTACTCTTGTACTACCCATATCATCAATATTAATCAAACAGGACGTAGGGTTTTACCTCCATCAAGAGGGCCCGAACCTGGGTAAAACATCATGTCCCCTGCCTCCTGTTACCATTCGCCTTAGACGCACAGTTCGGGACCCCCTACCCGAGATCCGCTGGTTTTGACACCAACACAGCACGAAGCAGGACTCCTTGGTCGAACTCGCCTCAGCCATCATCGACCCCTACTACGAAAAGATGAAGCAGGATGCCCAGAGAACAAGTCCTGTATCCTGCCACAAGGCCTGGACGCGGCAACTGGATGAACCTCACCTTAGGTTCGTGGCCAAGAGCGTGTACACATGCTACGAGATGCACAGGCGGATCGTTGACATGAGGAAGTGCCTCGTTACCCGAATCGACGTGCCCAGATCGAGGCACAAGAAGAGCAAGCGTCACAACAAGTAGATGATGATTAGATGATCGTTTATGCTAGTTAATCATGCATCTAATATATAGTTTACTTTATTGGTGTGTGTGGAAATGTCATGTGTGTAGTAGCCACCTATGTAATTATGCATGTAATAGTTTACTTTGGTGTGTGCAAATGCCATGGTTGTAGTAGCTACCTATGTAAGTGGATGTTTAATTTGGTTATGCAAGCATGTCCTTATAAGTGTGTGTATATATATATGTTGTTGTTCTGTATGCAATCCCATCGCACAACACACATGTCTTATTAGCAGCAACCATTTGTGTTCTTATCGGTCTTCAGACACATTTCTGATTACAGACCTGTTTGCCGCGTATCACACACATCTTGTTAAGTTGAGCCGTTTCTGTTCTCTTGTGTCAACACAAACAGTTCATCCGAGTGAACCGCATGCCGTATATCACACACACCTTTGATCTGGCTAACCGTTTTTTGTGTTGCCTGATCACAAGCAGTTCATCTGAGTGAACCGTATGCTGTGTATTGCACACGCCTTCATCTGGCTGCATGTTTCTTTTGTTCCTCCTCATCGCAAACAGTTCATTGAACTGGACAGTATGCCCTTCATCACACACGCAACTTAAACCTGAACCGTGTTTGATGCATCCGTCATCGCAAACGTTTTACACATTTCTGACGGTTTTCATACAGCATCATTTGTGATTATGGCATCGCACACAGTTTCTCGAAGGGTCTCTGATCATAGTGTCGCGTTAGCAGCATCCTGCAGTAGTGAAAAGTAAATCATCTCTTGCGTCCGTACATCGTCGAATATTATCACGAATACATCTTGAATAGTATCATACATATAACATCACTAATACAAATAAAACCCTAGCAAACGACGGGTATCGACGCGGGCGGTGGACACCCAAAGAGAAGGAACCATCACAGGATCATAGCTCCAGTGAGATCCCTGAAGAACCTGCCAGGTATTGGAGAACCTGCGCTCCAACGCAACCATGTAGCGACGGACGTGCGCGTCCTCCTCGCTAACACGGTGACGTACCACCTCCGTGGGGTCGTCAAGCCTCTGCACCATCACTGGCCCACACGACCGCCACCAAAGAAGGTTTGGGTCAACGAAGGGCTGGCTCCTCACCAAGCCGCGCCCCCGGTAGGTAGCACCTCCCAGTACCAGCCTAGCGGAGCCCAGTCCTGGACATGGCCCATCCAATTAAGCAGGTGTCTCCGCTGAGTCAACGACGAGGATGCGGGATAGGCATCGTCGACATCGATGCGGGAATAATTGCTTTAACTAAAAAATAACAACAAATGTGACATGTTCAACTAGTTCTATTAATTCAACTAGTTCTTACTAAAAATAAACTTACAATAAATAAAAATAAACTAGTTCTTACTAAAAATAAACTTACAATAAATATAAATAAACTAGTTCTTACTAAAAGTAAACTAGTTCAACTAGTTATATTAATTTTCTTACTAAAAATACACTAGTTCTATTAATTCAACTAAGTATTACTAAAAATAAACTAGTTCAACTAGTTCTATTAATTTTCTTACTAATTCTATTAAACACTACTACCCTAGTGTGACGCGTCCGATTCAATCATACACTAATCATGCACGCAAACGTGTACGATCAAGATCAGGGACTCACGGGAAGATATCACAACACAACTCTAAAACATAAATAAGTCATACAAGCATCATAATACAAGCCAGGGGCCTCGAGGGCTCGAATACAAGTACTCGATCATAGACGAGTCAGCGGAAGCAACAATATCTGAGTACAGACATAAGTTAAACAAGTTTGCCTTAAGAAGGCTAGCACAAACTGGGATACAGATCGAAAGAGGCGCAGGCCTCCTGCCTGGGATCCTCCTAACTACTCCTGGTCGTCGTCAGCAGGCTGCACGTAGTAGTAGGCACCTCCAGCGTAGTAGGAGTCGTCGTTGAAGGTGGCGTCTGGCTCCTAGACTACAGCATCTGGTTGCGACAACCAGAAAGAAAGGAAAGGGGGAAAGGGGGGAAGAAAGCAACCGTGAGTACTCATCCAAAGTACTCGCAAGCAAGGAACTACACTACATATGCATGGGTATATGTGTAAGGAGGCCATATCAGTGGACTGAACTGCAGAATGCCAGAATAAGAGGGGGATAGCTAATCCTGTCGAAGACTACGCTTCTGGCAGCCTCCCTCTTGCAGCATGTAGGAGAGAGTAGATTGAAGTCCTCCAAGTAGCATCTCCAAGTAGCAACTCCAAGTAGCATCTCCAGTAGCATCGCATAGCATAATCCTACCCGGCGATCCTCCCCTCGTCGCCCTGTGGAAAAGCGATCACCGAGTTGTCTGTGGAACTTGGAAGGGTGTGTTTTATTAAGTATCCGGTTCTAGTTGTCATAAGGTCAAGGTACAACTCCAAGTCGTCCTGTTACCGAAGATCACGGCTATTCGAATAGATTAACTTCCCTGCAGGGGTGCACCAACTTACCCAACAAGTTTGATCCCATTTGGCCGGACACACTTTCCTGGGTCATGCCCGGCCTCGGAAGATCAACACGTCGCAGCCCCACCTAGGCAAAACAGAGAGGCCAGCACGCCGGTCTAAACCTAAGCGCACAGGGGTCTGGGCCCATCGCCCATAGCACACCTGCATGTTGCGAGGGCGGCCGGAAGCAGACCTAGCCTAGCAGGCGTTCCAGTCCAATCCGGCGCGCGTCGCTCCGTCGCTGACGTCTGAAGTGCTTCGGCTGATACCACGACGCCGGGATACCCATAACTACTCCCACATAGATGGTTAGTGCGTATAGGCTCGTAGCCAACTCAGATCAAATACCAAGATCTCGTTAAGCGTGTTAAATATCCGCGAACGCCGAACAGGGCCAGGCCCACCTCTCTCCTAGGCGGTCTCAACCTGCCCTGTCGCTCCGCCACAAAGATCCACTCGCGGGTGCTCCACCAGCCGACCCGTCTTTGGTCACCACATGTATCATGTATAACGTATATAGTATATACCCGTGATCACCTCCCGAGTGATCACGGCCCGATAGTATAGCACAGCAGACGGACAAGAATGTAGGGCCACAGATGAAAAATACTAGCATCCTATGCTAAGCATGTAGGATTGCGGGTAAGGTATCAATGACTGTAGCAACAATGACAGGCTATGCATCAGAATAGGATTAACGGAAAGCAGTAACATGCTACACTACTCTAATGCAAGCAGTATAGAGGAGAATAGGCGATATCTGGTGATCAAGGGGGGGG
>NC_041380.1:326424332-326432219 GCF_002162155.2 Triticum dicoccoides | reverse complement strand
CCACAGGGGCATCAGCATCGGTCTCGGAGTCTACCGGAAAGGAGTAACGGAGGGGGAACACAATAAATAACAGAGCAATCAAATGTAACACAAAGCAAGACGCGGCAATACTTGTGCTAGGGGTGACCTAATGTAGGGATAGGCGATACCGGTGAAGGGGGAAACATCCGGGAAAATATCCCCGGTGTTTCGTGTTTTCGGGCAGAGGAGCCGGAGGGGGAAAGTTGCGAGTTTGATATGTTAGGGGTGCGTGGCGGACGAACGGACTGCGTATCCGGATTCGTCTCGTCGTTCTGAGCAACTTTCATGTTGAAAATATTTTAATCCGAGTTACGGATTAAAAGATATGATTTTCTAAAGATTTTATTAATTTTTAGAATTTATTTAACTAATTAATTCTAACATTATCCAGAATAGTGCACGCTGACGTCATCATGACGTCAGCATGACGTCAGCAGTTGACTGGGTCAATCTGATGGTGGGACCCGGTTGTCATTGTCTAAGACTAACTAATCAGGTTTAGTTAGTCTAACTAAAATGATTAGGTTTATTAACTACAAATTCATTAAGTCAATTAATTAATTAATTAATATTTTAATTATTTTAATTATTTATTTATTTACTTTTTTAAAAGCCTTTTTTAATAACGTTTCAGGGGGTGGGGTCCCCTCGCCATAGACCCAGGGGGCCTAGCGGGCATAACGGGCTGTGGGCACGCGCCTGAGCCCACCCGGGATGGGGGGGACAGGCACCTGTGCGTGCGCTCGCTCGCAGGGAGCGGCGGGGCGAGGCCTGAGGCCAGGGCAGCCGGCGGGGAGAGCCAGGGCGCGGGGGCGGTAGGCCGGATCGAGCCAGAACAGCGACCGCGGGGCCGGGGGGCGAGCTGGCGCGGCGGAAGGAGAATGAGGGCGAGGGTGCGCGGTCTCGGATGGGGTCGACACGGCCGGGGAGGCACCGGGGCGACGGGTCGACGACGATGACCGGTGGGGCAGGAGAAGGCCTGCGGGCGCAAGCGCGCTCCCCGGGGCATGGCCACAGCTTGACCAGGGGGGCGGGGAAGGCTGGCACCGGCTAGTGGCGGGGCGAGGGCAGAGGTCGCGCGGCCGGAGCGACAGGGGCTCGGCCCCTGCACGGCGAGGGTGGCCAAGGCCACGGAGCAGGGCAGCGCACGAGCGGGGACGGGTGAGGCGGAGCGGACAGAGAGGAGGGAGGCGTGAGCTCACGGGGCCGGTAGGGTTTGGGCAGCGGTGCTCGGGGCGGTGGTCGGAGACGACGACGAAGAACGACGCAGGCCGACGAGGTCGTCCTCCAGCGGGGTGGCGATGCGGCGAAGAGGAGGCAGGCCGGTGGTGAAGCTCCGGGCGCCGGCGTCGGGGGTGGAGGGGCGAGGGGATCGGGCTCTGCCCCCGATCCAGATCCCATCGAGGGGAAGTGGGGGAGCGAGTGGGGCGACGGGGGGAGTGGTGCGTGGGGGCTAGGGTTTCGGGGGCGTGGGGGGTTAAGTGAGCGGTGGTGGGCCTTGGCCCAGTTGGGCCTGTGGCCGGCCTGGCTAGCTGCGCCGAATGGTCCAGGGGGAGGTTCTGTTTCTTTTTTTTTGTATTTATTTGTTTTCTTTTTATTAGCTTTCTATTTTATTTTCTATATAATTTTGTTTTATAAAATATACAAGTAGTACCTAAATTAGTGTTACAAAATACCCCAATGCCACAAAAAGTTTGGTGACAAAATAAAATAGTTTAGTAATTTATTAATTGTAAAAGGCATTTAATTAATTGTTTTTGCTACTGTTTAAATCCTTATAGCTCATTTAAGCATTTTATAAAAGCTTGGTTTCTCCACCATAATTGCTTACGATTTATTTGAAACAACCCGAACATTTTAGTTTTAATTTTTTGAAAACTTTTGTTGTTTGCTTTTCTTTTGAATTTGAATTTGAATAGGTTTCGAACTAACGCGAGATTAGCAATAGTAACCGTGGTGACGTGGCATCATTAACGGAGGTTTACTGTAGCCTAATTATCCGGGCGTCACAATTCTCCTCCACTACAAGAAATCTCGTCCCGAGATTTAAGCGGTGGAGTAAGGGGGGGAAAGGTGTTGGTAGCGAAAAACCTAACGAGTCTTCTCGGTCTTGGCTGCCCTTTCAAAGAGGTTGATCCTTTTTGTTGATGTATCCATTTTTCTGCTTTAGGTCATCATGATGAAGTGGCCATCCTTCCTTTGGAGTCTTCATCATACTAACGAGAGATTAAGGGGGTATATCGGAAGAATGGACCTCTACAGGGTAGACTATCTGGTAGACAACAACGAGGAAGGTGGCAGAAAGTAACTCTCGAATTGAAATTTAAGACAATATCGAGAGCAAGGTAAGAAGGTGCAAAATAGAAGTTTCAAGCGCCTAGGCAATCGTTCAATGCCTAGACATAAGGTGAAAGGGGTTCCAAGCAATGGAATAATTATTGTTTCCGATGCCAGAATTGGTGATCTCATCGGAAGGTGGCTCATGAATTACATACGAGTCCACGCGAGAGGAATAACTTTGGGAACATGGGGTGTACAGGAGAGTCAGGTTTCGATCCTGTGGAACTGTGGGTTATGGTCCCACCATGTGGGTTAAAAGTAGGAAGGACGTTGACATCTTGCACGGTCATGATAGCAAGACATGTCAGAGGGTAGCCTATCAGTTATGTCGACAACAATGTCGGTACCAAGGGCGAGGGACGAAGAGAACCATTTTCCTGCTCGTTGAACGAGGCGGACCAATAGGCAAAGTTCTCGTCCATCGGTGGTGACCGGAATGCTATCGACAATTTCAACAGGGTCTTACTGACACGGTTGTACACCAAGGTGTATACATAAGCAGAAGAATATTACTACTTAGATCGTATGGATCACAAGGAAGGTTAAATAAATCAATGGAAAGGAAAATGTGATCATCAGATCAGACAGGACAATGGAAAGGAAATTGTGTTTGACACATATACCAGGGGTATACCCTTCCCAAGGTCAAGTAGAGCAAGATATCCACGACGGGATAGAAAGTAGAAACCATTTAGGTAGGGGAGACAAAATTTCATGACAATACCCATACAGCGGTGTTTGGATAATTGGGCAGGAAACATTTAGCATTGGGCTTCAAATGTACTTGTTGAAAATCAGAGTACCATAAACATGCTTCGAGATAGCATCGAGATGGTCTTCGAGCAAAGGTCAGACTTTGGGAACACAAAGGATCCATCAGGAATAACTTATAGAGTAAGTCTTACAATTTCCTCATGGAGGAATGGTTAACCTTGCCAGAAAGGAAACTATAATAATAGGTCCTCCGGCCGGGGGTGCTAGGCATGTCATCACCTTACCAGGTCATACATAGACCAATGTTATAACTCTTGGAAATATGCCCCAACCATCATATCTGACCGAGGTTCAGATCCGATTGGTGTCAGGATACCTCTGACTTAGGATGCCAGAGAAGAAAAGGTGCAACACAAATTGATGAGATGACAATGTAAGATTCTCAAGAAATGAACTATGGGAGCGAGTCCAAAACAAGAGTTCATCATTAAACCAAGGAGAGAATGAGGAGGTGGCTGATGGACTCAGCGACATTCCATTGAGATCTCAAAAGATGGATTTCCACGATTATCTGAATAAGGAGATAACCCTGTTCAGATCAAATGATATAGTGAGATATGCTCGAGGAAAACATACATAATTAAACATTGGTTGAAAGGTGCGCCCGAAATATGGGTTGGGTTGCACGACAAATGTCGGAATGGTGATTCAATAATCAATAGTCCAAGAACGAACGGCCGACCATTAACGTCAAAGCAATAGGGTTGCTAGAAGGGCAGAATTCAAACAGCACCGTTCACTTGTTGGTACACCGGTTGGAATGAACACGAGGACCAAGAAAGAATGGTGATGGTGAGAAGTATCACTATACCAAGAATTCTTAAGAGGTGGTGAAATTCCCACGACATTCTTGACATAAAAGGCGGTAATTCCCCAAGGTAAAGAAGCACATATGCTGGATAACAAGGAACTCAAGGTATAACACAAAACACGAACAAGTTTGTGTTGAGCGGAAGGCAATAAAATGGTCGATGATAACACAAATCATCGAGGGCAAGGATGGTATTTCACACCCTGAATTCGATTGGTATCCTGGAAGGAGTTAAAATGTTGATGATGATCACAACAAATTTTGTCGAGAGTCTCCATGAAGATGCAATCGATCGGCGATGACATCAAGTTAAAGGAATGATGAAGCAAAAAGGTTACTGGAACCATGAGTACGACACAAACTCGAAATCAATTTTGTTGTTCAAGGAGAAATGATATGACGAGGAAGATCGACGTAAGATTAGCTTACCGTCGAAATTTGTACTCCGGGAAGAACCAGATAGCACAGTTAAATTTAACACGATAATGGTGTAGCCGATAAGGCTAGGAATGACATGATGGAGTATTAAACTCGTAAGAAATGAAGATTACTAATAGTTGTTGAACCGTAGTGCGGATTCGGTTCAGTTATCGGTGTCTTTGAGTGTTTAATAACTCAGAGCCCATGAAAACTGTAATTAGTGAGAATGTAGTACTTGATGAAGAACTCATAAGAATTTATGCAGTTCCAAGATAATCTCGAGATACCAGGGGGTAATACTCGAAGACAGATCAAAGTAAAGGTTGGACTGGGGTACTGCTTTGTAGAGGACAAGTGCTTAAACTTGCACGAGAAATGGTATGTAAAGGAGAACAAGGTCGGAAACCACGATCATAAATGATCGAACCACGGATACAAGATGAACTTATAGCAAGGGGGTAACTATTTTTACGAGCAGCTTCCATGATAAGTTATACATCATGTCCATGGGCATGAACGCAAGGTTCAAGGTCGACTCCCACTTCTTCAATGTATAACCTTCCATTCACTTCTTGCTTTGATAAAAGCATTAGTGTTGAAAGTTTTACCTGGTGAAATACCAGATGAGTACGACTCGTGAAAACTTCCGAGTTCACACATATTAAGGAAGGCATAGGTTCAACCCATCGGGGCATCTCAGAATCATATACTAGAATCTTTAGAAGTAATTAACTCAAGCTCGAAGGCAGAGCATGGTTGAGAAAGCAGAGGATACAATTTACCAAAGGCATTATGTATCAGAGGAAAGGCTCACAAGGTTATTGAATATAAAGGGCGTTATCAGGTAAAATCCAACAATGGATCGGGCGATCCACAACGGAGCTGATGTGAGTATCGGTACTCAATCAGAGGAAGAAAGAATGCACGGGCATCATATTATAGGACAACTGAATAATTTGATGCTTAGATAACAAAGGAATTATGATTTCCAAAACAAAGGATCAGAAACAGACGCTCTGACCAAGGATGGATAAGTTCAATAGACTTAGGGGCACAACTGACGGCAATTTAATTGGTTGATAACCAGCTCATGTCCAAAATGACGTCTGAGCCGGAGGGATGAATTCTAGGACCTGATTGAGGATTGCGAGCATTCACAACATATCGAATTAACAGACCCAAATGATAATGACAAGGGATGTCAATCTGATTACGAGACTTATGGGATTAACCATAATGCAAGCAAGCAAGAATTTCAAGAGCAATAGGCTGCTCGAGATTTTCGGAAGATCGAATGGCATTTCGAAGACTTTTATGAAATACATGAATCAACTGGGGATGAGCGGATACTCGATAAGTGCGAGAAATTATCCGTATGGGTATTCAGGTGGTAAGGAACTGCAAGGCAGTAGGCGTAAGTATTCTAAGAACAACGAGTATTTCGGGGCGTCTTGTAATAAAAAGAACAACTGGGGACTAAGTAAGAACGGTGTATGAATTTATTCATAGGGATATTTCGGTGGTAGTGAATTGCAAAAGCAATGGGCAGTCCCGAAAGAGTACCAGAAAGTAACTTTGAAATCTTCATGTGCAGTCGGCGATCATCTAGACTGAAGGGGCTCTCCGGGAGAAAGCGTTTTCGAGAACCTAAAGTTAGATTTTAGAAAATCATTTAACCCGAATAGAAGAGAGATCAGAGTCCCAGAGTATAGACGAGGAGTAAAAGATCCTAATACCACCCAATGGCGACGTGGGCCCGTAAGGCACACAGCCAAGTTAGTAAAAGTTTTGCAATTGCTAGACTCAACTTCGGCCAAGGAGTTGGAAAGGGGATTCCTACAGGCAGTCGGCTCTGATACCAACTTGTGACGCCCCCGATTCAATCATACACTAATCATGCACGCAAACGTGTACGATCAAGATCAGGGACTCACGGGAAGATATCACAACACAACTCTAAAACATAAATAAGTCATACAAGCATCATAATACAAGCCAGGGGCCTCGAGGGCTCGAATACAAGTACTCGATCATAGACGAGTCAGCGGAAGCAACAATATCTGAGTACAGACATAAGTTAAACAAGTTTGCCTTAAGAAGGCTAGCACAAATTGGGATACAGATCGAAAGAGGCGCATGCCTCCTGCCTGGGATCCTCCTAACTACTCCTGGTCGTCGTCAGCGGGCTGCACGTAGTAGTAGGCACCTCCAGCGTAGTAGGAGTCGTCGTCGAAGGTGGCGTCTGGCTCCTGGACTCCAGCATCTGGTTGCGACAACCAGAAAGAAAGAAAAGGGGGAAAGGGGGGAAGAAAGCAACCGTGAGTACTCATCCAAAGTACTCGCAAGCAAGGAACTACACTACATATGCATGGGTATATGTGTAAGGAGGCCATATCAGTGGACTGAACTGCAGAATGCCAGAATAAGAGGGGGATAGCTAATCCTGTCGAAGACTACGCTTCTGGCAGCCTCCGTCTTGCAGCATGTAGGAGAGAGTAGATTGAAGTCCTCCAAGTAGCATCTCCAAGTAGCAACTCCAAGTAGCATCTCCAGTAGCATCGCATAGCATAATCCTACCCGGCGATCCTTCCCTCGTCGCCCTGTGGAAAAGCGATCACCGGGTTGTCTGTGGAACTTGGAAGGGTGTGTTTTATTAAGTATCTGGTTCTAGTTGTCATAAGGTCAAGGTACAACTCCAAGTCGTCCTGTTACCGAAGATCATGGCTATTCGAATAGATTAACTTCCCTGCAGGGGTGCACCAACTTACCCAACACGCTTGATCCCATTTGGCCGGACACACTTTCCTGGGTCATGCCCGGCCTCGGAAGATCAACACGTCGCAGCCCCACCTAGGCAAAACAGAGAGTCCAGCACGCCGGTCTAAACCTAAGCGCATAGGGGTCTGGGCCCATCGCCCATAGCACACCTGCATGTTGCGAGGGCGGCCGGAAGCAGACCTAGCCTAGCAGGCGTTCCAGTCCAATCTGGCGCGCGCCGCTCCGTCGCTGACGTCTGAAGTGCTTCGGCTGATACCACGACGCCGGGATACCCATAACTACTCCCACGTAGATGGTTAGTGCGTATAGGCTCGTAGCCAACTCAGATCAAATACCAAGATCTCGTTAAGCGTGTTAAATATCCGCGAACGCCGAACAGGGCCAGGCCCACCTCTCTCCTAGGCGGTCTCAACCTGCCCTGTCGCTCCGCCACAAAGATCCACTCGCGGGTGCTCCACCAGCCGACCCGTCTTTGGTCACCACATGTATCATGTATAACGTATATAGTATATACCCGTGATCACCTCCCGAGTGATCACGGCCCGATAGTATAGAACAGCAGACGGACAAGAATGTAGGGCCACAGATGAAAAATACTAGCATCCTATGCTAAGCATGTAGGATTGCGGGTAAGGTATCAATGACTGTAGCAACAATGACAGGCTATGCATCAGAATAGGATTAACGGAAAGCAGTAACATGCTACACTACTCTAATGCAAGCAGTATAGAGGAGAATAGGCG
>NC_041380.1:326423056-326424021 GCF_002162155.2 Triticum dicoccoides | reverse complement strand
GGGGGGGGGCTTGCCTGGTTGCTCAGACAAGGAGGGGTCGTCGGTGACGTAGTCGACCACAGGGGCATCAGCATCGGTCTCGGAGTCTACCGGAAAGGAGTAACGGAGGGGGAACACAATAAATAACAGAGCAATCAAATGTAACACAAAGCAAGACGCGGCAATACGTTGTGCTAGGGGTGACCTAACGTAGGGATAGGCGATACCGGTGAAGGGGGAAACATCCGGGAAAATATCCCCGGTGTTTCGTGTTTTCGGGCAGAGGAGCCGGAGGGGGAAAGTTGCGAGTTTGATATGTTAGGGGTGCGTGGCGGACGAACGGACTGCGTATCCGGATTCGTCTCGTCGTTCTGAGCAACTTTCATGTTGAAAATATTTTAATCCGAGTTACGGATTAAAAGATATGATTTTCTAAAGATTTTATTAATTTTTAGAATTTTTTTAACTAATTAATTCTAACATTATCCAGAATAGTGCACGCCGACGTCATCATGACGTCAGCATGACGTCAGCAGTTGACTGGGTCAATCTGATGGTGGGACCCGGTTGTCATTGTCTAAGACTAACTAATCAGGTTTAGTTAGTCTAACTAAAATGATTAGGTTTATTAACTACAAATTAATTAAGTTAATTAATTAATTAATTAATTAATTAATATTTTAATTATTTATTTATTTACTTTTTTTAAAGCCTTTTTTTATTTTTAATAACATTTCAGGGGGGTGGGGTCCCCTCGCCATAGACCCAGGGGGCCTAGCGGGCGTAACGGGCTGTGGGCACGCGCCTGAGCCCACCCGGGATGGGGGGGACGGGCCCTGTGCGTGCGCTCGCTCGCAGGGAGCGGCGGGGCGAGGCCTGAGGCCAGGGCAGCCGGCGGGGAGAGCCAGGGCACGGCCAGGCGGCGTGAGGCGCGGGGGCGGTAGGCCGGATCGAGCCGGAACAGCGACCGCGGGGCCGGGGGGCGA
>NC_041380.1:326398778-326422391 GCF_002162155.2 Triticum dicoccoides | reverse complement strand
ACGACGCAGGCCGGCAAGGTCGTCCTCCAGCGGGGTGGCGATGCGGCAAAGTGGAGGCAGGCCGGTGGTGAAGCTCCGGGCGCCGGCGTCGGGGGTGGAGGGGCGAGGGGATCGGGCTCTGCCCCCGATCCAGATCCCATCGAGGGGAAGTGGGGGAGTGGTGCGTGGGGCTAGGGTTTCGGGGGCGTGGGGGGTTAAGTGAGCGGTGGTGGGCCTTGGCCCAGTTGGGCCTATGGCCGGCCTGGCTAGCTGGGCCGAATGGTCCAGGGGGAGGTTCTGTTTCTTTTTTTTGTATTTATTTGTTTTTTTATTAGCTTTCTATTTTATTTTCTATATAATTTTGTTTTATAAAATATACAAGTAGTACCTAAATTAGTGTTACAAAATACCCCAATGCCACAAAAAGTTTGGTGACAAAATAAAATAGTTTAGTAATTTATTAATTGTAAAAGGCATTTAATTAATTGTTTTTGCTACTGTTTAAATCCTTATAGCTCATTTAAGCATTTTATAAAAGCTTGGTTTCTCCACCATAATTGCTTACGATTTATTTGAAACAACCCGAACATTTTAGTTTTAATTTTTTGAAAACTTTTGTTGTTTGCTTTTCTTTTGAATTTGAATTTGAATCGGTTTCGAACTAACGCAAGATTAGCAACAGTAACCGTGGTGACGTGGCATCATTAACGAAGGTTTACTGTAGCCTAATTATCCGGGCGTCACACCTAGTTCTTACTAACTAATTAGATGAACCTACCTAGGAACTACTGCCCTAATTTGTGATGCCCCAAGACCGACGCTCCAGAAGACTCCCATATATTTCGTGATCACTGTGTGTTTCATTTTGCTTGCTCCATTTATTTTGTATTGCATCATGTCATCATGCCATCATGTCATTTCATTTTTTAAACTCAACTAAATTAATTGATAGATTTTTGATCTATTTAAATCGAGGGAATTCACATGGTGACTCCTCTTTATAACATATCCTCCCAATATTAGGGAGCTATATCAAATATTCCATTGATTTGGAATTAACTATAACTAACATGCAAAAATAACCCCATGCCTTTTCTGCTTCGAGTTGATCCCCAAACCTTGCCGACAATTCCTTCTCCATTTATTGAGGCTCCTCCGAAAGTCTCAACATTTTTGGACACTTCTCAAACCCGTCCTAGTTCAAACCATTTGGATTAAATTCAAAGGAATTTGAATTTAATCTTTCATTCATGCCCACTCCTATTTTTCTTAGATCAAGCTCTTTTTTGTGAGTCCAAGAAAATAAATCCCACGCTCAAATTATTTTCCCTAACTTTCTCTTTCTTTTTCTTCTCGCTAATACATTTCTGCTAAAGAATAAAAGGGAGGGGGAGAGAGCTTGCGCCCGCCGGCCTCCTGGGCCTCCCAACCTCCCACGCCGGCCCACCTAGGACACCCGCACACAGGCCAGACAAACCACCCCCTCCTAACCCTAGGTACTGACCCCCTCCTCTCGTTCTCTCCCTCTGCCCCCGCCTTCTGCTCGATACCCATCTCCCTGCGCTCGATCCCCTCTCCCTCTCCCTCGGCTACTCGTCTTCCTCTCCTCCCTCGCGCCACCACCATGTTGAGGAGAGGAGCTCCAGCGCCCGATCCATGGCCTCTCCCTTCTTTCCCATCGCCTGCCTCTCTTCCGACAGCGCCGCCACGCCTGCACCCATCGTCACCGCCCCAAGTCACTCCCTCGCCATCCCTCATCATCCCAACTAGCAGCAGGTTGTCGGAGACCTCGTCGTCCTACCTCCTCGTTTGCCATGGCCGCCGTCTGTTTGTCGCCTCCGCCGCGGGAGCCTCGCGCCCAACCCTTCGTCGAGGCCATGGCTGCCCGCGGCCCCACCTTCTACATCGACCACCATCGTCGTGGCCGCCCCGTGCTTCTCCACCGACCGACATTGCCACCAGTGTGCTCCGCCAGGATCCAGTGGATCTCGGCTTCCCCTGCGGCTCTGCCGCCCCGCCATGTTCCCAGAGCCGCGGCGTACTGCTTGCGTCGAGCCGCTGCATCCGCCGCTACAGTCCCACTTCGCCCGTTAACTGATTCAACCCTCCATGTGGGCCCCGCATCGCCTCTGCCAGCCCCGTGCTGCTGCTTGCATCCGCCAAGCTCCTCTGTCCCGATTCGTCGCCTCTGCCTACATGCACCTGTGATGCTTGTTGCTGTTTGAACCAAAGTCCGCCAAGTTCGACTACGTTTTGCTGCCCCGATCGAGACCGCCAAGTACCACGACGAACCGTGAAGTCCCACAAGATACCTAGTACCGCGATGACCCCGGACACTAGATTTGTCAAGTTCCTCCTCGACTTGAGTATGACTAGGTGGTTGCACCAAGTACCCTCGGATATGCCAAGTTCAACTATCGTCACAAGAACGAGACGGCGGGAGTCCGAAGACCCCAAGTACCACGACAATTGACGCATATTACCACTACCTGATACGTCTTTGTCGTATCTACTTTTCCAAACACTTTTGCCCTTGTTTTGGACTCTATCTTGTATGATTTGAATGGAACTAACCCGGACTGACGCTGTTTTCAGCACAATTACCATGATGTTGTTTTATGTGTAGAAAACAAATATTCTCGGAATGACCTGAAACTTCACGGGAGGTCTTAGAAAAAATAATAATAAATCCTCACCAAATATGAAGACCAGGGGGCCCACACCCTTTCCACGAGGGTGGGGGCGCCCCCCTAGGGCGCGCCCCCCTACCTCGTGGGCCCCTTGGATGCCCTCCGACGCCAACTCCAACTCTATATATTTGCTTTCGGAGAGAAAAAAATCAGAGAGAAGAAATCATCGCGTTTTACGATATGGAGCCGCCGCCAAGCCCTAAAACCTCTCGGGAGGGCTGATCTGGAGTCCGTTCGGGGCTCCGGAGAGGGGGATTTGTCGCCATCGTCATCATCAACCATCCTCCATCACCAATTTCATGATGCTCACCGCCGTGCGTGAGTAATTCCATCATAGGCTTGCTGGATGGTGATGGGTTGGATGAGATTTATCATGTAATCGAGTTAGTTTTGTTAGGGTTTGATCCCTATTATCCATTATGTTCTGAGATTGATGTTGCTATGACTTTGCTATGCTTAATGCTTGTCACTAGGGCCCGAGTGCCATGATTTCAGATCTGAACCTATTATGTTTTCATCAATATATGAGAGTTCTAGATCCTATCTTGCAAGTCTATAGTCACCTATTATGTGTTATGATCCGTTAGCCCCGAAGTGACAATAATCAGGATACTTACCGGTGATGACCATAGTTTGAGGAGTTCATGTATTCACTATGTGCTAATGCTTTGTTCCGGTTCTTTATTAAAAGGAGGCCTTAATATCCCTTAGTTTCCAATAGGACCCCGCTGCCACGGTAGGGTAGGACAAAAGATGTCATGCAAGTTCTTTTCCATAAGCACGTATGACTATATACGCTACATTACATTGACGAACTCGAGCTAGTTCTGTGTCACCCTATGTTATGACTGTTACATGATGAATCGCATCCGGCATAATTATCCATCACTGATCCGGTGCCTACGAGTTTTCCATATACTGGTTCTCGCTTATTTACTTTCCGTTGCTGCTGTTACAATCACTACAAAATACCAAAAACATTACTTTTGCTGTCTTTACTTTTGTTGCCGCTACCACCACTATCATATTACTTTGCTACTAAACACTTTGCTGTAGATACTAAGTTTCCAGGTGTGGTTGAATTGACAACTCAGCTGCTAATACTTGAGAATATTCTTTGGCTCCCCTTGTGTCGAATCAATAAATTTGGGTTGAATACTCTACCCTCGAAAGTTGTTGCGATCCCCTATACTTGTGGGTTATCAAGACCTTTTTCTGGCGCCGTTGCCAGGGAGCATAGCTCTATTCTTTGAGTCACTTGGGATTTATATCTGCTGGACACTATGAAGAACTTGAGAGATCCAAAAACCAAGATCTATCCCTCAACTACGAGGGGAGGTAAGGAACTGTCATCTAGCTGTGCACTTGATTCACCGTCTGTTATGAGTAAGTTTGCGACGCCTACACCTGCTTCTGCTATTCGTTTTGATATGTCGCATGTTATTGATGATGCCACTTCTACTATGCATGATACTTATGATGAAACTGCTTCTATGTCTGATACTACTGTGCCCCTTAGTGAATTTCTTGATGAACAAATTGCTAGGGCTAAAGAAAAAGAAATTATTGAATCTAAATACGATGATGATAGTGATGATGAAAACATGCCTGTTATTCCTAAAGGTTATCTTTTTGATAAGGAATCTTCTACTGCTATTTTCGCTTGCAAGGATAGATATGAGCTTAAGAGGTTATTAATTAAATGGAACAAAGAATCACTTAGAGATAGAATGAGACCTGACTCTGCTTTTGCTACTTCACCTATATGTGTTCCTGATAAAGATTATGAATTCTTTGTTGATCCTGATATAATTACTTTGGTTGAATCTGATCCGTTTTATGGCTATGAATCTGAAACTGTTGTGGCACATCTTACTAAGTTAAATGATATAGTTGCCCTGTTCACTAATAATGAGAGATCAAGTTATCTCTATTTACTCAAAATATTTCCGTTCTCATTAAAGGGTGATGCTAAGATATGGTTTAATTCTCTCGATCCTGGTTGTGTGCGTAGTCCCTAGGATATGATTTATTACTTCTCTGCTAAATATTTCCCTGCTCATAAGAAACAAGCTGCTTTGAGGGAAATATACAACTTTGTGCAAATTAAAGAAGCAAGTCTCCCACAAGCTTGGGGGAGGCTTCTCAAGTTAGTTAATGCTTTGCCTGATCATCCTCTTAAGAAACCTGAAATACTTGATATCTTTTATAATGGACTAACCGATGCTTCCAGAGATTACCTGGATAGTTGTGCTGGTTCTCTTTTCAGGGAAAGAACGCCGGATGAAGCTGAAATTCTATTGAATAATATGTTGACAAATGAAAATAATTGGGCACCTCCTGAGCCAACTCTTGCTCCAATTACTGAGCCTATTCCTAAACCAACTCCGAAGAAGAGAGGTATTCTATTTCTCAGTCCCGAAGATATGCAAGAGGCAAAGAAATCTATGAAAGAGAAAGGTATTAAAGCTGAAGACGTTAAGAATTTACCTCCTATTGAAGAAATACATGGTCTTAATTCACCGCCTGTTAAAGAAACTTATGATCTCAATTATTTATTTGTTGAAGAACCTCCTGATCCCGATATCCCGGCACAGGTAGTAAAGGTAAATTCTCTCTATAGATATGATAAAACTGAAGTCCCTCCTACTAAAATTGCTAGTCAGTGCTTGGATGAGTTTGATAACTTTATGTTTAGGCAAGACGACTTCAATGCTTATTTTGGTAGACAATTAAAAGGAAATTCTTATATGATTAGACCTTGGGTGATTATATGGCTGATATTAAAGGTGAACTTAAACTTGCTAGCGAACATGCTTCTATGGTTACCACTCAAGTAGAACAAGTACTTAAAGCTCAAAAAGAAGTGCTTGATGAAATGAATAGTAAGAAAAATGATTATGATGTTATAGTGGCTACTAGAACTGGTAGAATGACTCAGGAACCTTTGTATCCTGAAGGCCACCCTAAGAGAATCGAGCAAGATTCTCAGAGAAATAATATTGATGTTCCTAGTTCTTCTAAAAAGAAGAAAAAGAAAAATGATAGAACTGTGCAAACTTCTAGTGAACCTATTGCTGAACCACCTGATAATCCAAATGATATTTCTATGTCTGATGCTGAAACACAATCTGGTAATGAACATGAACCTAGTAAAAATATTAATGATGATGTTCATGATGATGCTCAACCTAGTAATGACAATGATGTAGAAATTGAACCTGCTGTTGATCTTGATAACCCACAATCAAAGAATCAACGTTATGATAAAAGAGACTTTGTTGCTAGGAAACATGGTAAATAAAGGGAACCTTGGGTTCAGAAACCCATGCCTTTTCCTCTGAAACCATCCAAGAAAAAGGATGATGAGGATTTTGAGCGCTTTGCTGAAATGATTAGGCCTATCTTTTTGCGTATGAGATTAACTGATGTGCTCAAAACAAATCCTTATGCTAAATATATGAAAGATATCATTACTAATAAAGGAAAGATACCGGAAGCTGAAATTTCCACCATGCTTGCTAATTATACTTTTAAGGGTGGAATACCAAAGAAACTTGGAGACCCCGGAGTACCTACTATACCTTGCTCCATTAAAACAAATTATATTAAAACTGCTTTATGTGATCTTGGAGCCGGTGTTAGTGTTATGCCTCTCTCTTTATATCATAGACTTGACTTGAATAAGTTGACACCTACTGAAATATCTTTGCAAATGGCTGATAAATCAACTGCTATACCTGTCGGTATTTGTGAGGATGTGCCTGTTGTGGTTGCAAACGTTACTATTTTAACCGACTTTGTTATACTTGATATTCCTGAGGATGATAGTATGTATATTATTCTTGGAAGACCTTTTCTTAATACTGCAGGGGCTGTTATTGATTGCAACAAAGGCAATGTCACTTTTCATGTTAATGGTAATGAGCATACGGTAAACTTTCCGAGGAAACAACCTCAAGTTCATAGTATCAACTCTATTGGAAAAATTCCATCGATTATATTTGGAGGTTTTGAATTTCCTCTTCCTACTGTCAAGAAGAAATATGATATACTTATTATAGGGGATGTGCATATCCCCGTTGAGGTAACTTAGTGTTATTTGAAATTTCTCCGGTTTCATGATTATCGGAATGAGTTTGTTAACAAGACTTGATCAACCTTGTTAGTGGATTCTTTTTGATAAGCATGAGATGGATGAAACTAGAAGCACAAACTTATGTACCCTCTTTATATTTTCTGTTATTTATATTAAATAAAGTAAAAATAGTATTTTTCTGTCTGTTATCTGATTATCCGTGCAATATAAAAATATCCCGAAAATAAAAGTCCTTAGAATGACATGCCAATTTAATATGATTTTTTCGGGAATATTTGAGGATTTATTGTGCAAAAATCACTGCGGGAGGAACTGCCACCTGGCCACGAGGGTGGCGGGCGCCCCCCCCCCCCTATAGGGCGTGCCCCCTACCTCGTGGGCCCATGGTGGCCCTCCTCCACTTATCCCAGCACCCATCTTCTTCCTCTATCTCACACAAACCCGAAAAACCAACTCGAGCACGAGTTCCAGCCACTTTTGCTGTGATTTTCGATCTCCTTGCTCAAAGCACCTCTCGCAAAACTACTTGGGGAGATTGTTCCTTGGTATGTGGCCCCTCCATTGGTCCAATTAGTTTTTGTTCTAGTGCTTTATTCTTTGCAAATTTGTGCTGCATAGGTGACCATGTTCTTGAGCCTGCATGTCAAATTTATATGTTTCCAAGTAGTTCTAATGCTTGATATAGGCTCTAGGCACTCGTAGGAGTAGTTACTATCAATATTATTGAGTTTGGTTACTTTTATTTTGAAGTTACTAACAATTTCAGAATTTTTCAAAGAAGGACAATATGTTTAGGAAGATGTTCCAAGGTGGTTCCTCTAAGAAGCAAGGACCCAGGATTGCTATGAGCGATGCTGACGAGGATCCACCAAGAGACGCTCTAGTACGGCCTTGCGAATGGCCGTCGGAAAATTTTATGGACCGTGCGGGAATTAAAGAAGAATTCAAATCATATTTGCGCAAGGCCGGTCTTGAGGATTTTGAGGCTAACAAATGCACCCAGTATCATGATCTCGCAAGTTCATTTGTGAGGAGGTTTGAGTATTCATCTTCGCGTAATTCTCCTTCAGTCATGTTTGATCTTTATGACAAATCTTATACCATGGACCTAGAGGATTTCACTCTTGCATGCAAACTTCCATCATGGGGCAGTATTAGGGATCCCCCTAAATCTGAATTTAGAAACTTTCTTGCCAGTATAACTGTGGGGGAATCTAGAGATATAACGCAGGCTATCATAGGGAGCATTCACTTTCCTGCTATACATTATTTTGCTCTTTTCATCGGTAGATGCATAAATGCTAAGGATGAAGCATGTCACATGTGTGTCCCTGATCTTAGCATTCTTAGGAGTCCTGTGTTAGGAGACCAATCTTATCATATGGGAGCCACTGTAGCTCGTAGGTTGCATCATAATAGACATAATGGAGATTTCTTTGGAGGAATTTATGCAACCCGCTTAGCTCATTTTCTTGAAATAGACATTCGTGAGGGTGATATGGAGTTGCCTCCTGCATATTTAGATTATAACTCTATGGCTTCACACTAGTTTGTCGAGAGGACTGAATCACCTCTCTTATATTGGCTAATTTTTTATAAACGATGTGTTTTCCGTATTACTCTCCCTGCTCCTGCCTTCTTTGATTCATAGGCAAAAGGAAGATATGTTATTACCAGAGAGGAGGCAGAAGAGTACGAGAGGAGAGCGGAGGCAGCTCGACTCCACGCTGCAGCTCAGCAGGCGATAACTGTTGCACATCAGTATGATCCCAACTATTCTTCTTCATCACAGTATGATCCCAACAACTATTATTATGGATATCCGCCAGGCCAGCCGTGGCCATAGACCAACTTAGGCCAAAAGCCTAAGCTTGGGGGAGTACGTATTTCTCACTGACATTACATTTATGTTCACACACACTCATTGCTAGATGTCGGTGCTCATACCTTTTCATTGTAATATCCATGCTAGTTTAGTTTCCTTTTCCTGCTTTCTTCTTATGTGTTTGTTAAACCTTAAGAAAAACCAAAAAAATTAGTAGTAGTTTATTTTTCTACTGTAGTAATAACTAAAAAGAAAACCCAAAAATATTTCCCGTTCTTCTTTTGCTTGTTTGGAGCTTTCCTGTGTAAATAGTCTTATTTCTTTTCTTTTCTTTGGGGGTCAGTAGGAGAAGACCATAATTAAATTGTTGAAGTGGCTCTTATATGCATTATTGTTGGATTAACCAAAGAGCCCATATTACCTTGTCTTCTCCTGTTTATTGAATGCTCGCAGATTCCAGCTTAGTCCAATGCACGTGCACTCTTATTATTATTCACACCGTTCGGTCGTGCAAGTGAAAGGCAATTATGATGATATATGATGGACTGACTGAGAGGAGAAAAGCTGGTATGAACTCGACCTCTTCTGTTTTTGTAAATATGATGTGTCCCGCGTTCTTGATTCAGCTTATTATGAATAAACATGTTTGCAATGACAATTAGAGATCGTAGTTGCTTGTGCCATGCTTGATTAGCTATGAGTTATAATGATTTACCTTGTATGCTAACATGCTATTGAGATGATTATGATGTGGTATGATGGGGTGGTATCCTCCTATGATGATTTAAGTGACTTGACTTGGCACATGTTCACGCATGTAGTTGAAACAAATCAACATAGTCTTCACGATATTTATGTTCATGGTAGATTATATCCTACTCATGCTTGCATCCAATGTTTATTAATTTTAATGCATGTACATGGCTGTTGTCGCTCTCTAGTTGGTCGCTTCCCAGTCTTTTGCTAGCCCTCACTTGTACTAAGCGGGAATACTGCTTGTGCATCCAAATCCTTAACCCCCAAAGTTATTCCAGATGAGTCCACTATACCTTCCTATATGCGGTATCTACCTGCCGTTCCAAGTAAATTTGTATGTGCCAAACTCTAAACCTTCAAATATTCATTCTGTTATGTATGCTCGAATAGCTCATGTATCAACAAAGGTTGTCCTTATCTTCCGTGTTAGGCGGGTTATTCTCAAGAGGAGTGGACTCCGCTCCTCACTCACGAGAAAATGGCTGGTCACCGGGATGCCCAGTCCCATGCTTTATGCAAACTAAATCAAAATTAATTGCAAACAAAACTCCCCCTAGGACCTGATGTATGTTGGAGGCACTCGTTGTTTCGAGCAAGCCATGGATTGATGCTTGTTGGTGGAGGGGGAGTATAAACTTTACCATTCTGTTTGGGAACCGCCTATAATGTGTTTAGCATGGAAGATATCGCCATCTCTTAGTTGTTATGTTGACAATGAAATTATGCCGCTCAAAATACAATTTATCTCTATTTCAAAACCGAGCTCTGGCACCTCTACAAATCCCTGCTTCCCTTTGCGAAGGGCCTATCCATTTACTTTTATGTTGAGTCATCACCCTCTTATTAAAAAGCACTAGCTGGAGAGCACAGCTGTCATTTGCATTCATCACTATTAATTTATGTTGGGTATGACTATGATTGGATCTCTTTTACCATGAATTACAATGTCTAGTCAGTCCTTGATCTTTAAAGGTGCTCTGCATTTATGTTTTGCGGTCTCAGAAAGGGCTAGCGAGATACCATCTTGTTATATCATATTATGATTATTTTGAGAAAGTGTTGTCATCCGAGATTTATTATTATGACTTGCTAGTTGATTATGCTATTGATATGAGTAATTGTGAGACCTAAGAAATATTGCAAATATGGTTAGTTATGATTTATGCTGAAAACTTGAATGCTGGCTTGACATAGTTACAACAACAAGAGCAAACAGAGTTTGTAAAAGTTTTTCTTTCTTTCTTTCAGTTTGTCAACTAAATTGCTTGAGGACAAGCAAGGGTTTAAGCTTGGGGGAGTTGATACGTCTCCATCGTATCTACTTTTCCAACCACTTTTACCCTTGTTTTGGACTCTATCTTGTATGATTTGAATGGAACTAACCCGGACTGACGCTGTTTTCAACAGAATTACCATGATGTTGTTTTATGTGCAGAAAACAAATATTCTCGGAATGACCTGAAACTCCATGGGAGGTTTTAGAAAAAATAATAAAAAATCCTCGCCAAATATGAAGACTAGGGGGCCCACACCCTTTCCACGAGGGTGCCCCCCCCCCCGGCCGCCTAGGGCGCGCCCCCTACCTCGTGGGCCCCCTGGATGCCCTCCGACGCCAACTCCAACTCTATATATTTGCTTTCGGAGAGAAAAAAATCAGAGAGAAGAAATCATCGCGTTTTACGATACGGAGCCGCCGCCAAGCCCTAAAACCTCTCGGGAGGGCTGATCTGGAGTCCGTTCGGGGCTCCGGAGAGGGGGATTCGTCGCCGTCATCATCATCAACCATCCTCCATCACCAATTTCATGATGATCACCGCCGTGCGTGAGTAATTCCATCGTAGGCTTGCTGGACGGCGATGGGTTGGATGAGATTTATCATGTAATCGAGTTAGTTTTGTTAGGGTTTGATCCCTAGTATCCATTATGTTCTGAGATTGATGTTGCTATGACTTTGCTATGCTTAATGCCTGTCACTAGGGCCCGAGTGCCATGATTTCAGATCTGAACCTATTATGTTTTCATCAATATATGAGAGTTCTAGATCCTATCTTGCAAGTCTATAGTCACCTATTATGTGTTATGATCCGTTAGCCCCGAAGTGACAATAATCGGGATACTTACCGGTGATGACCATAGTTTGAGGAGTTCATGTATTCACTATGTGCTAATGCTTTGTTCCGGTTCTCTATTAAAAGGAGGCCTTAATATCCCTTAGTTTCCAATAGGCCCCCGCTGCCACGGGAGGGTAGGACAAAAGATGGCATGCAAGTTCTTTTCCATAAGCATGTATGACTATATACGGAATACATGCCTACATTACATTGACGAGTTGGAGCTAGTTCTGTGTCACCCTATGTTATGACTGTTACATGATGAACCACATCCGGCATAATTATCCATCACTGATCCGGTGCCTACGATTTTTCCATATACTGGTTCTCGCTTATTTACTCTCCCGTTGCTACTGTTACAATCACTACAAAATACCAAAAACATTACTTTTGCTGTCTTTACTTTTGTTGCCGCTACCACCACTATCATATTACTTTGCTACTAAACACTTTGCTGCAGATACTAAGTTTCCAGGTGTGGTTGAATTGACAACTCAACTGCTAATACTTGAGAATATTCTTTGGCTCCCCTTGTGTCGAATCAATAAATTTGGGTTGAATACACTACCCTCGAAAGTTGTAGCGATCCCCTATACTTGTGGGTTATCACTACCCTCGTCGTGTACAACTACAGTTGACCCCAAGTTACTCGGATTCATCAAGTTCCTATCCAAAACGAACATGTACCACTTCCGTCGCCGGGGACCGATAGCACCACTACTAACCACTGCGCCCGTGTATGACTACTTCCACTACGAACTCGATCTGCTTCGAAACGCACGCTTCGAAGGTATAACACCGAGACAACCAACCGTGGACCGTATGCATGTGATGTGTGTATGAGATGGTTGCATGTATCTGTTGCTCACCGCGCACGATGTATCACTTGCGCATTACCCGTTTCCGAGCCATCGACACGTGGGAACACGGTAACCGGGAGCACCCGACCGTTCATCGCATGACACGCTCCCGTCACACTTTCTTTTGCACCGGCATCTCAATTACTGGAACCGGAATTTTGCCGTGGCATCATTTCTGTTGTTGTTTCCGTGGCACCCCTTTCGTTTCCACCACGATGACAAATGCTTCATAACATGCTCATGTAACATTTCTATAAAATTGCATAAAACTTGTACATGTCATCCGCATCATGATAATAACATTAAAAATGTTTAGAATTGTTGTTTGCATTAAATTGCTAAATGCATATGGGGATTTTCCGGAATTATTGTTGTTGTTTCCGGCCTCATTTAAAATGCCTAATGTGTAGTTTACTTATGCTTCACCTCTTTCCATGTTAACCAACATTTAATATTGTTGAGTACCTAACCGGGAGTGAACTAAATAATCAAATGTGGTGTTTCGTCAACATGCATCTTGTTACATGTTGAGCTCCACCTAACTTGTAGTTTTGTTTGTGCACTTTGCCATGCCATGCATATTTAAACTAGACATGCATCATCCTTGGTTGTGCATCATGCCATGTTTATGCTTGTGTGTTTACCATGTTGCTTGTTCCTTTCCGGTTTGCTTCTCTCGTTAGCTTCAGTTTCGTTCCGGAGTTGTGAGGATTCCTTCGACTGCATCAATTTGTCTTCTTGATGGACTCGTTGTTCTTCCTTGCAGGATTTCAGGCAAGATGTCCATTACCCTCGATATCACTTCTATCTTTGCTTGCTAGTTGTTCTCTCTATCGCTATGTCGCACTACCTACCACTTTTTTTATCATGCCTCCCATATTGCCATTTCAAGCCTCTAACCCACCTTCCTAGCAAACCGTTGTTTGGCTAAGTTACTGCTTTTGCTCAGCCCCTCTTATAGCGTTGCTAGTTGTAGGTGCCTTGCAGGTTGTTCCATGTTGGAACATGGATATGTTGGGATATCACAATATCTCTTATTTTAATTAATGCATATATATACTTGGCAAAGGGTGGAAGGCTTGGCTTTTTGCTCTGTGTTTTGTTCTACTCTTGCCGCCCTAGTTTCCGTCATACCAGTGTTATGTTCCTTGATTTTGCGTTCCTTAAGCGGTTGGGATTATGGGACCCCTTGACAGTTCGCTTTGAATAAAACTCCTCTAGCAAGGCCCAACCTTTGTTTTAAACCTTTCCCTTGGGAGTTATAAACCCGAGGGTCATCTTTATTTAACCCCCCCCTGGGCCAGTGCTCCTCTGAGTGTTAGTCTGAACCGAGTAGACTGCGGGGCCACCTCGGGGAAACTTGAGGGTTGGTTTTACTCGTAGGATGTCTCATCCGGTGTGCCCTGAGAACGAGATATGTGCAACTCCTATTGGGATTTGTCGGCACAGTCGGGCGGTCTTGATGGTCTTGTTTTACCATTATCGAAATGTCTTGTAACCGGGATTCCGAGACTGATCGGGTCTTTCCGGGAGAAGGAATATCCTTTGTTGATCGTGACACCTTGTGATGGGCTAAATTGGGACACCCCTGCAGGGTATAAACTTTCGAGAGCCATGCCCGTGGTTATGTGGCAGATGGGAATTTGTTAATATCCGGTTGTAGAGAACTTGACACTTGATTTAATTAAAATTAATCAACCGCGTGTGTAGCCGTGATGGTATCTTTTCGGCGGAGTCCGGGAAGTGAACACGGTTTGGGTTATACTTGAACGTAAGTAGTTTCAGGATCACTTCTTGATCACTTCTAGCTTCACGACCGTTGCGTAGCTTCTCATCCTACTCTTATTTGCGTATGTTAGACACCATATTTGCTTAGTGCTTGCCGCAACTCCACCTCATTACCTTATCCTACCCATAAGCTTAAATAATCTTGATCTCGCAGGTTTTGAGATTGTTGAGTCCTCGTGACTCACAAATACTACCAAAACAGTTGCAGGTGCCGATGATACCAGTGCTGGTGATGCTACCAAAATCATGTGGGAGTTCGACGAGGACCTTGGTCGTTACTATGTTTCGTTTCCAGTTGGGACGATCGGGGATCTAGCATTTGGGTTATCTTCTTTTCATTTGGTTTTGTCCGTAGTCGGACGATGTGTGTACTTTGGATGATGTATGAATTATATGATCATTGTGTGAAGTGGCGATTGTAAGCCAACTCTATTTATCCCTTTTTTGTTCATTACCTGGGATTGTGTGAAGATGATCCTTCTTGCGACAAAACCACAATGCGGTTATGCCTCTAAGTCGTCCCTCGACACGTGGGAGATATAGCCGCATCGTGGGCGTTACAAGTTGGTAATCAGATTCATCCCCGACTTAGGAGCCCCCTACTTGATCGAATCACAGACATTGTTGAGTCTAGAACTAAAATGTTTTGAGTCTTAGGATTATATATATATATATCAGAGAGTAGGATTCTTTTACTCCTCAGTCCCTACGTCGCTCTGGTGAGGTCTCCTGACGTAGATGTTTTGTCTTTCCTCTCCTCATTTTCCCTAAAAAAATTGTGATCACGCGGGTATCTTGGGATCATTCTGATATTCTTGTGACAAGATGTAACATCCCAAATTTTCAATTTGGAATGTTATACACTAGATCATCATTGCATATCATATTTATTGCATTTTGGTTGATCCTAGAAATTTCACGCGACTCAAGGACCCTCGGAGAGAGTTGGGAATTTCGTTATTTTCATATTTGAGTTGTCTCAAATTTTGAAAATAGGATCATTTGATTTTATTTATTTTATCTTCAGTTATTTCTATTACAAAAATATGAGAGAAGGAATAAAATGACTTTCCCAAAATAAAGAAATATTGAGGATTTAACAAAAAATCAAATAAGATTTATTTTGGTTTTATTTGCTATTTTATTTGAATTTAGGAAAAATGCGTGTTTTTCAAAATTGCATTTAGGCCCCAAATAAATGTTCATCCTGTGCGGCTTGATTTTAGAAGCCGGGGAAAATTTATTTCAGGATTTTTGGAGTCCGTTTAGTAGTCCTTTTGTTTTTTTCCTGAGCGTAACTATTTAAAAAAACGTCTGAACCGACCTACGGGCCGTGCTAGGCCCGGACTCCTCTAGGCCTCAGCCTTTATAAGCCGCTGGCCCACCCCAGGCCGAAACCCTAGCCGCCTGCCTCGAACCCCGCGCCGCCACCCCGCGCCGCCGCCGCCGCCCGCCGCCGCCGCCCCGTCGGACCTCGCCGCCGCCCGAGCCGCCGAGGTTGACCCGCCGCTAGATTTCCTGGAAAAACCGTTCGGTTTTCGCCGGTTTTCGTTCAGTTTTTTTAGTTTCTGTTTTTTTTCTTTAGATCAGTTTTTTTTCGATTTAGGCTAATTAGCGAGCGTTCGCTCATTCGTTCGTTTTAACGAATGCGTTCTTCGTTTAGATCCAGTTAACGAATGTTCATTCGTTAAACTGTTCATCGTTTTTCTTCTTCTCGGATTAAATCCATGATTTACTGATCGCGATTTCTGATTCGATTTTCGTTTTAGTTTAACTTTTCGTTCGTTTATCGGAATCAGGCGATTCAAGCACCTGGAGTTTCGTCTCGAAACCCTCTTTCCGCTTAGCCAACTTGAACAAGTTTTTGCCACTGTAAAAATTGCCTTAGATCCAAAATAGTAAACGAAGCCTGTTTCTTTTGCCGTTTGTCTTCCGTTGCTTCGTTCGATTTGATTCTTTTTGCCAACCGGAGTTCTTAAGTTGAACTTTCTGGTTAGATCTCTTATTTGAGTTTTACCTGTGCATTAGCTGAGTACTTATTGTATGCTTGTTCGTTTGTGATAGAGTACCCGGAGTGCGCCGCTTGCTACTTCGAATTGCTAGGTTTCCCGGATCATCAGCAAGGCAAGTAACACTTTGATCATGTTTTTCCCTCTACCCAGTTTTATTGCATTAGATCAACCCTTACACATTGCATGATTAGGATCTAATTAAATTGTGGGTTTGGGAAGTAGATGAGGTAGTACCTATTACCTGTTATTAACAAACCTTTGGGAGTTACTTTTGCGTTTGCTTATTATGTCATGCTATGCTAGTAGACGTGGATTGGGTGAGTGTATCCATGACAGATGTGAGATTCTTAATTAATGGTTTATCTAAGGTGGCAACTTAAATACACATCTGGGTGGATTGAGGCACCTGGGTATTCCAGCGATTGCCTGTTTTTCTTTATGGACCGCCACCCAGGCTCAAAGGGATCATGAGATTATTCATGCTAGAAACTTCCATGTGCAGCCACAAGCTATTATGGGCTCTAGCATAGTTGACTAAGTTGTGCGAACTCTTACAGTGGTAGACTAGCAGATGTAGGGGATGTAGGTTGGTACGGTCTACCCGTTCATAAGGTGCTAGCGCTTCTGAAAGACTATGTCTCGGTCATCCGTTTCTCAAACACCATGTAGTGCGAGAAATACAACGGAGGAGATCGAGTCTTGTGGGGAAAAGTGTGCAAACCTCTGCAGATTGTATAAACTAATCATGGTTAGCCGTGTCCCCGGTTATGGACATCTGGAGTATCTAGTACCTGGATTATCATGTGAATCTCAACATGTTACTCTAAAATTAATTTGCTGGGTTTTGTTAATGATGATGCTTAATTGGGATTGAGAATGTTGTCAACCAATCTCAATGTTTAACAACCACCATGATAGTTAAATAAATTTATTCCTTTGCAGTAGGGGAAAATTGGCTTTACACAAAACTGTAACCATAGAGCTTTCCACCAGCCAAATATGCATATAGTATAGCTGTTTCATTCCATTACTCTCTATGTGTTACTTTGCCAGCATATTCCATGTGCTGACCCGTTTCGGGCTGCAACGTTAATGTTGCAGACTTTTTAGACGACGATTAAGGAGTTTTTAGGTCGTGGTTCTATACTCAGTGATGCCGTTGGAGTTGATGGACTCACTTATCTTCCAAGCCTTCCGCTGTTATCGTTATTAGATGGCCTTAAGCCATATTTATTGTAATAAGTTATCTTTTGAGACACTCGATGTAATAAGTGTGTGATTGCTACTCTGTTATAAATCCTTCAAGTACTGTGTGGTGTCAGCATTACTGATCCAGGGTTGACACCTGAGTACAGAGATTGGACCGTTTGAGGTCTGGTCGCTACAAGATGGTATCAGAGCACATGCTGACTGTAGGACACGACCACTAAGCTAAAGATCTAGATCACTATTCACTCTCTTCTCTTTTCTGACTTCTCATCTTCTCTATTCTTTTAGCATGGTGGATGCAAGGAACAAGTTCACTCAACCGGATGAAGATACACCCTTTGGACGTCACTTGAAGGAAGTCAATAGATACCTAAACATAGGAGTACCAAGCTTCACTGGAACCTACAACACCACTTTACCTGAAGAAGAGCGCAGGATGATTCAAGTTCAGGTTCCAGGAAGAACGTGCATGCCAGTCACTGAGCCCATAGAGTTTTCTTTTGATGCACCAACTTGGAGTCTAGGAAAGAGCATGTCAGCTCACATCGCCATGGGACGTATTGGAGAAGTCTAGCGCAATTATCTCAAGGATACTATCTACCAGATTTGTGGGCGCCGAGATGAGCACTGGGAGATGATCAGCACCAGAAGGGATAGATCAGTTGCAGCTTTTATCCAGGAGTTAAACCAGCACATTCGACGTCAGGAGAACCAGATGTGCGCCGGCATGATAGACCTGAAGAAGGCAAAGACAAGAATCAAGGAACTGGAGGAAGAACTCAAGGCTACATGTGAAGATTACGAAGAGGAAATCGAAGTATTAGTGGAGAAGAATGACGATCTGATCAAGAAGATCGGAATATTTATGGGAGGCCCTACACCGGTAGAAGAAGACGAAGAACCCAAGGAGATTCGCCCGAAATACTACATCATCATCGACGACACCGACTCGGATCCAGATGATAGCGATGATGACTATGTTGATGAAGCTGGAGCAGATATCATGGAGTCTACAACCGAAGAATATTTCTAGTAGACCACCTCACCAGTAGTAGTAGTCCACCATGTAAATATAGTAGTCCGATCACTTTTGCGATAGTTAGATCGATTGTATGCCCTTGTTTGATTGATTGAATGAAGTGAATTGTTTGTTTTGCCTCATGTGCATATGGGTAGTGTTTCTCTATAGACCCCCTCTAGTCTTAAATCTCATCTTTTCTAAACCCTCAGATGCCTCCGAGACGTGACCCCGGATTTACCTTCCCACCAGAGCTCACCTAGTTGATCCATCAGCAGAACACATTGATGCAGTTGCTAGTCCAGAATCAGAATCAGGGGAACAACAACAACAACCCACCACCACCACCACCCGTTGATCACTTAGCCCGTTTTCTTAGGCTGAATCCACCGGTGTTTTCCAGTAGCACCGAGCCGATAGAAGCAGATGATTGGCTTCGCAAGACAGCTAGAGAGTTGACCACAGCAGGATGTACGGATGCGGAAAAGGTGAAGTTTGCCGCACATCAGCTTGAAGGACCCGCAGCATCATGGTGGGAGAATTTCACAGCCACTTTCCCTGTCGACACTGTCACATGGGACCAGTTTCAGCAGGCTTTTCGAACTGCCCATGTTTCAGCAGGAGCTATGGCCATAAAGAAGCGAGAGTTTCGCAACTTGCACCAAGGAGGACGGACAGTTGGCCAGTATGTGGAGGACTTTAGCAAATTAGCATGTTATGCCCCAGATGATGTTGCTACGGATGCAGCAAAGCATGAGAAGTTTCTGGAAGGACTGAATGATGAGTTGAGCATGCAGTTGATGGTAGCAACCTTCAACAACTACTAGGAGTTGGTAGATCGTGCTCTTATGATTGAAGGGAAGTAGCAGCAAATTGAGAATCGCAAGAGGAAGTATGGACAAGGAAAGCACAATTCAGGAGCTCAGCAGAAGCCACGTTTTACCCCTAGACCGGGAGGACATTTTCAGCATACCCATGGAGGAGGTAGCTTGCACAACCACAATGGCACCAAGAATGGTAATGGGAATGGAGGAAGCAACGGCCAGAACCGCCCCAACCCATCGACCCCAGCCAAGAGAGACCTGAGCCAAGTCACTTGCTTTAAGTGCCAGAAGACCGGACATTATGCCAATGAATGTCCTGAATCCCAGAATGGAAATGGCAATGGAAGCTCTCGGAAGAGGCCGAACCCTTTCAATAGGGGACAGGTGAACCACGTTAACGTGGAGGAGGTTGAAGAGCAGCCGGATGCAGTAATCGGTAAGTTTTTGGTTAAGTCATTTACTGCACTCGTTCTTTTTGATACTGGTGCATCGCATTCATACATATCAAGGGGATTTGTGGACAAGTATAACCTGCCCACCAAAGTTCTTAGAACACCTATGTTAGTAAGCTCACCAGGAGCGGAGTATATGTCTAGCCAAGGATGTTTTCAAGTGCCATTAAGTATAGGTAGGCATGTGTTTCCCTCGGATTTGATAATATTGGAATCACAAGGTTTGGATGTAATTCTGGGTATGGATTGGTTGTCGATGTATGGAGGAAACATCGATTGCGCCAGTAAGTCAATCTTGCTTACCACCCCAGAAGGGAGAAGGATCAAGTATATATCCCGGCATGTGCCGAAGAGGACTCAAGTAAATTGTTTAACAGGAGTTGTGCAGGAGGAAGTACCAGTAGTGAAGGATTTCCCTAATGTATTTCCTGAAGAGTTGCCAGGCATGCCACCGGATAGAGATATTGAGTTTTTGATTGAGCTTTTGCCAGGCACAGGGCCAATATCAAAGAGACCATATAGGATGCCCGCAAACGATTTGGTGGAGATTAAGAAGCAAATTAAGGAGTTACTGGATAAAGGATATGTTCGCCCAAGTTCTTCGCCTTGGGGATCGCCAGTACTTCTAGTGGAGAAGAAGGATGGATCGTTAAGGATGGTTGTTGATTATCGAGGATTGAATGAAGTAAGCATCAAGAACAAGTACCCACTACCAATGATTAATGATCTGTTTGATCGATTGCAAGGAGCTAAGGTATTTTCCAAGATCGATCTACGATCAGGATACCATCAGTTGAAGATTCAAGAACAAGATATACCTAAGACGGCTTTTACCACTAGGTATGGGTTGTACGAGTATACCATTATGTCATTTGGTCTGACTAACACACCTGCATATTTTATGAACATGATGAACAAAGTATTTATGGAGTTCTTGGATAAGTTCGTCGTAGTGTTCATTGATGATATCCTGGTTTACTCGAAAAATGAAGAGGAGCATGAGGAGCATTTGCATTTGGTACTCGGAAAGCTCAGAGAACATCAATTATATGCCAAGTTTAGCAAATGTGAGTTTTGGTTGAAAGAAGTGGGATTTCTCGGACACGTTATATCCGGAGAAGGTATAGCAGTAGATCCCACTAAAGTTGATACTGTGACCAATTGGAAAGCCCCGACAACAGTTGGAGAGATCCGGAGTTTTCTTAGACTCGCAGGATACTACCGGAGGTTTATTGAGAATTTCTCAAAGATTGTGAAACCTATGACGGAGTTGTTGAAGAAGGATACCAAGTTCATATGGACTGAGGAATGTGAGGCTAGTTTTCAGGAGTTGAAGAAACGTTTGGTTACCTCACCAGTGTTGATTTTACCGGACCAGACCAAGGATTATGAGGTGTATTGTGACGCTTCACGTCGAGGACTTGGAGCAGTGCTTATGCAGGAAGGAAGAGTTGTTTCATATGCCTCACGACAGCTTAAGCCCCATGAGTTGAATTATGCTACGCATGATTTGGAGTTAGCAGCCGTAGTGCATGCATTGAAGACTTGGAGACATTTTCTCATTGGAAACCATTGTGAGGTGTATACGGATCACAAGAGCTTGAAGTATATTTTCACACAGAAGGAGTTGAATATCAGACAAAGGAGATGGTTGGAGCTCATCAAGGGTTATGATATGAGATTGCATTATCACCCTGGAAAGGCTAACGTAGTAGCTGACGCATTGAGCCGTAAAAGTCATGTCAACACCTTAATGACGGGAGATTTACCAAGTGAGTTAGCCGAAAATCTTCGAGAGCTATGTTTGGAAATAGTCCCGAAAGGCTATGTAGCAGCATTGGAGATTAAATCTACGTTGATGGATAAGATCAGAGAAGCCCAAAAGACTGACAAGGAGATTGCCTCTATTAAGGAGAAAATGAGCAAAGAAAAAGCTAAGGGATTTTCGTGAGGATGAGCACGATACCTTATGGTTTGAAGACCGTGTTTATGTACCAAATGATTCGGAGATCAGGAAGTTAATTTTACAAGAGGCCCATGATTCACCGTATTCGATTCACCCCGGAAATACCAAGATGTATTTGGATTTGAAGGATATTTTCTGGTGGACCAGAATGAAGAAGGATATTGCAGAATATGTAGCAGTTTGTGATGTGTGTCAGAGAGTAAAGGCAGAGCATCAGAAGCCCGCCGGATTGCTACAGCCATTGCCGATACCCGAATGGAAGTGGGATAAGTTAGGCATGGATTTTATCATAGGATTGCCTAGAACACGTTTAGGCTATGACTCGATTTGGGTTGTAGTCGATCGTTTGACAAAGGTATCCCATTTCATTCCCGTGAAGACTACCTATACCAGTGCAAAGTTGGCAAAGATATACATGACCAGGATCGTATGTCTGCATGGAGTTCCTAGGATTATAGTATCAGATAGAGGAACCCAATTTACCTCAAAGTTCTGAAATCAGTTGCATGAAACTTTGGGAACCAGATTGGAGTTTAGCACAGCTTTTCACCCGCAGACAGATGGACAAACTGAGAGAGTTAATCTGATTTTGGAGGGTATGCTAAGAGCTTGTGCGCTAGATTACGGATCTAGTTGGGACGGGAATTTGCCATACGCAGAGTTCTCTTACAACAACAGCTATCAATCCAGTTGAAGATGGCCCCTTTCGAAGCCTTGTACGGAAGGAGGTGCAGGACCCCATTGTCTTGGGATGAAGTTGGAGACCGCCAGTTGTTTGGACCGGATCTGATAAAGGAGTCTGAACAGAAAGTGAAATTGATTCGTGATAGGCTCAAGGTAGCCCAATCCAGGCAGAAGAGCTACGCAGATTCTAAACGCAAGGAGACAGTTTACGAAGTCGGAGAGCGAGTTTATCTTCGAGTATCACCACTTCGAGGAGTTAAGCGCTTTGGAGTTAAGGGAAAATTAGCGCCACATTTTGTAGGCCCATACAAAGTCTTGGAACGTATGGGAGGAGTAGCCTATAAGTTGGACTTGCCCGAAGGATCGTCAGGAGTTCACGACGTGTTCCACGTTTCCCAGTTGAAGAAGTGCCACGCAGAGATGGCTGATATACCATTGAAAGATACAGTGCCGCTGGAAACAATCCAGTTGGACAGTGATTTGACCTATGAGTAGAAACCAGTTAAGATTCTAGAGTATGCCAGTCGAGTCACCTGCAGCAAGGTTATCAAGTTTTGCAAAGTTCAGTGGAGCCACCACACGGAGGATGAAGCCATCTGGGAGCGAGAGGAAGATTTGCTGAAGGACCACCCTCACCTATTTTCTAGCCAACCCAAATCTCGAGGGCGAGATTCATCTTAAGGGGGGTAGGTTTGTAACATCCCAAATTTTCAATTTGGAATGTTATACACTAGATCGTCATTGCATATCATATTTATTGCATTTTGGTTGATCCTAGAAATTTCACGCGACTCAAGGACCCTCGGAGAGAGTTGGGAATTTCGTTATTTTAATATTTGAGTTGTCTCAAATTTTGAAAATAGGATCATTTGGTTTTATTTATTTTATCTTCAATTATTTCTATTACAAAAATATGAGAGAGGGAATAAAATGACTTTCCCAAAATAAAGAAATATTGAGGATTTAATAAAAAATCAAATAAGATTTATTTTGGTTTCATTTGCTATTTTATTTGAATTTAGGAAAAATGCGTGTTTTTCAAAATTGCATTTAGGCCCCAAATAAATGTTCATCTTGTGCGGCTTGATTTTAGAAGCCGTGGAAATTTTATTTTTGGATTTTTGGAGTCCGTTTAGTAGTCCTTTTGTTTTTTTTCTGAGCGTAACTATTTAAAAAAACGTCCGAACCGACCCACGGGCCGTGCTAGGCCCGGACTCCTCCAGGCCTCAGCCTTTATAAGCTGCCGGCCCACCCCGGGCCGAAACCCTAGCCGCCCGCCTCGAACCCCGCGTCGTCGCCGCCCGCCGCCGCCCCGCCGGACCTCGCCGCCGTGCCCACCG